>NC_056732.1:1200839711-1200849711 GCF_019279795.1 Protopterus annectens
ACTTCAATATATTATGAAGTTTATTTATAATCCTTGTCTGTAGGATACCATAGCACTGAAAGACTTGGCAAAATCAACATAAGCTGTCTAAATGGATAATTTATCATCTATGCTGCCATAAAAAAAAAAAAATATATATATATATATATATATATATATATATATATATACCATCATGTTAAAAAAACAGTACTTTAAAACCACAAAAAAGGGTATTTTTACATCATCGCAGTTACTATAATGTCAATGTTGACATTTATAACACTCACTGGAATTCAGTAAACTCTGTGTAGGCTTTGCACAAATATTACACAGAGTTTACGTGATTGCGCAGTGAACAGCAGTGGTGATTACATATTCATGTGGTGCACATTGCTTAAATGTAAACAAGCATAGTTTCATGGTTGGCAGCAGTATTGCCAGCCAGGAAACAATGTAATGCAACATGAATAGCCCACTTGTTTTCCTTAGAGCACACTAGCTTAGCTGGATTGCGTGGAATGCCACAAAGATTGCCAGGGTTTATCATATAGCAATGTGTATGGTCCAAACACAGTACAGGACAGTGTATAAAGTGCTGAATATTGTGGAATCACATTCCAGGCATTCTGTACAAAAATGTGTAAATGATCTGTAAGAGTACATGGACTGCTATGTAAAATAAACAGATAGGGGAAGTGTGTGTATTGAACAGGGGCACACAGATGAATTGTAGGTTTGAACACAGGAAAAGAGGACAGATGAAACATCATAATGTATTGCAGATAAGGGCATGTAAATGGAAGACAGCTGGAGCAGGAACACTAGTCACATATCTGCATGGTACAGTATGGACTGCACAGTGAAAATTATATTATATGACTGTCAGACAAGATGACACAACAATAGAGAGGATGTCTTTGTGATATAAGAATCAGACATGAACAATGGAGAGGACATCTATCAGGGATGTTATATACAAGTGAGGTTGAGTTCATATTGTGAAGCTGTGCAAACTGATTTGGCTGAATTTGACTGCAATATCAGCAGAGGTTTTCAACAAGCAGGACACAGTTACAGGCTCATAAAGAACAGTAAAAGAAGTATGCACAATCATGGACAATATCAAAATAATACCACCCATAATCCCATGTCTCTGATACAACATATGTGATTCTGAGTGATTATAGATTGCTCTACATGAACACATTTGTATAACTATTGTGACGTCAGCAATCTATGATGGTAATCAAGCATACCATCCTGACAGTGTAGCATTTGCTGGAGGTGTTAGGAGGGACATTGCTATACCTGTATCTGACATTATGATCAATACAGGCTAGATGACTGTTGTGCATGGCAGATATATATATGCCACAATCCACTCTGTCATGAATGTAACCCACGTCATCAATGTTATCAACAGCTATGTATGTACTGTGCACATCACTGGAACAGGTATCACACAAGCGTCTGGTATAACACATTGTTAGGGTTCTGCACAAGCAGACAGTATTGTTTATGCAACAAAAAGAATACCTAGGTATGGCCAATAAGATGTATGATAGCTCACTGCAGCAAAGGTGGTAAATTTCAGTTATACATCACTAGACAATGTGTAGGGAGATACATGAAGAAGAGTGCATTGCAGTCAGTTATTGGTGTGATGAAGGCTGGGACCTATGGAGATATTATGGTCTCTGATGTGGATGTCCTGCATATATTCAGTTGTTGTGTTACATACAAGGGAATAATCACCACTGTGGCCACATGCTGGAGGACGTTCCACATGCCATATACCCCAGGACACAGGTCACATACTAATTGGCCTGATCATAAAGTGAGATGTCTACATTATCCTTGGGTTGTGTCTTTGTTTTCATAACATAGCAAATCCCCCCCCCCCCATGTTTTTGTTCCAATCCATGTGTTGTAGTGGCTGTGGCAACAATCTTTGGTGTCTATTAATACTGTATGTTTTATACTAATATCACAGTTGGAGTCAATGATTGCCCACAATCTGTAGTCCTCCAGACAGCTGTTTGGATACAGGACGTGTATGTCATTCTTGACGTCTGTGACTTAAATAATGGACAGGAAAGGGCCTAGCAGACAGCCCTGAGGTATGGATCTGATCACTGGACTTGAGATATATATATCACTTCACAAATTTCAACATATTTAGAGGACACATATATGATTCAGTGGTCTACCCACTTGGTGATATTGGTGATAAGAGGCAAGCCAGTGTCAGTACAGCAATGGGTAGCACATTTGCCTTTGGTGCTGAAGGTTGTAGGTTCGTTACCCACAAATGTGCATTGCAGTGCTGGAGAGAGATGTCTTCCTTTTGTCCGTGCTCTAACCCAGTGACAAGTGATGCTCCTTGATGTCCTTGCTGCCAGCTATTCCTGGTCAACTGGAGATCTGTGCCGCTGCAGTATCTTTACATTTAGGAGGGATTCTAACCGGGAGCTATTCAGTGATAATCCCATAGATGGTAGATTCACACCATTAGCTCCGCAGCCAAGCATATACACCAAATGTCTGAACCTGTGGTTCCTCTCGTACTAAGCAGGATTACTATCACAACCACACATCATCAGTAGGGTAAAACTAACCTGTCTCATGACTGTCTGATCCTAGTTCACGTTACCTATTAGTGGGTGAACAACCCAATGCTTGGTGAATTCTGCTTCACAATGATAGGAAGAGCTGACATTGAAGGATCAAAAAGCAACATCACTATGAATGCATGGCCACCACAAGCCAGTTATCCCTGTGGTAACTTTTCTGACACTTCCTGCTTAACACCCAAAAAGCCAGAAGGATCATGAGGCCCCACTTTCATGGTCTATATTCATGGTGAAAATCAAGATCCACATATCCACGTATGACAGTGTTGAGTAAATAATTCAGTGTGGATTTCTGTCAAATGCCTAGGGCTTGTCAAGTTCCACAGGATGATAGTGTTGTCAGCATGCATGCCCTTGAATATAATAGATGAAACAAACATGGATGTAGCATTAACAACTCATACATGTCTGTTGTACACAGACAGAATATTTCTAGTGTCCATTTAGAAAATACACATGCACACTCCAATTGACTGCTGTGGGAACAGAACCACTACCAATCTAAGTACACTGACTATAGAATTCTGTATTTAAGGCATGAATTACAGCTGAAGTCTGACTTGGAGAATGTCAGGCAACCCTTTATAGGTGATGACATCAGCAATGTCTGCTGGGGAGAAAATGGTAATAGCAGTGTCCCAAATGCTGATGTAAAATGTTCTCTCTAATTTCAAGCAAGTCCACAAACACACACACACACCCCACTTGACTACCTTGAGAACAGACCCACCTATCTATGTACAATGACTACAGAAATCTGTATAAAAGGCAAGCACCACAGCATGTCTGACTTGGAGAGTGCAGACAACACTTTATACATGAGGATATCAGCAGTATCTGATGGGGAGAAAATTTTAATAGCTGTGTCTCGCTTGCTGGTGTAAAATGGTCTCTATAATGTCAAGCAAGTGCACAAAGACATAGACACACCACATTTGACTGCAGTGATAATAGAACTCAATACTTTATGCAAGCACCATGGCACAAGTCTGACTTTTACAAGCCTTTAATGTAACTTATAGTGGATGAAATAAGCACTGGATGTTGGAGAAAAGCTGTTTATATGTCTGCATGAAATGGATGTGTAGGCATGTACAATTGTCAAAATATTGGCAATCCATGGGATTGGAGTGTTAACTGTTGGATACATACTTATGCTCCACTGACTAGGTAAACACATACATGCACCTTCCAGTTAATTACAGTGAGAACAGAATGCCTACCTATCAAAGTGCACATACTAAATATGTCAGTACTTTATGTAAGTGTCACTGCTGAAGTCTGACTTTTACAAAGCTGTAGGACAACTTATCGTGGATGAAATCAGCACTGGATGTTGGACAGAAGATCTTGGGAGGCCAGCACAAAATCCATGTGTAGAGATGCTCAAGTGTCAAAATATGGGCAAACCATGGGATTAGCATGTCAACTGTTGGATACACATGTATGCTCCTCTGATTAGATAGACACACATACACACACACACACACACACACACACACACACACACACACACACACACACACACACACACACACACACACACACACACACACACACACACACACACACACACATACACACACACCTCCCAGTTGACCACAGTGAGAACAGAACGTCTACCTAAGTACACAGATTACAGAACTCAATATTTTACGCAAGTTCTATGGCACAAGTATGACTTTTATAAAGCTGCAGAATAACTTATAGTAGATGACATCAGCACTGGATGTTGGAGAGCAGATGTTGGGAGACCTGCATGAAATGGATATGTAGGCATGTTCAACTGTCAAGATATTTCAAGTTCTACATGTTACCAGAACAATGAGTGTGCAATGTGTAGTATTTGGTGGTTGTGTTCTAATGTACAGGTATACTTTAAGAGGCAACTTTACAAATGTTATGCATGCACATGTCCACATTTCTGCAAGTATTGCAAAATTTAAATGTATATTGTCATTTTAAATTTGTGCATGGTATATAACACATTTGTTATTAATTTATGTAGTGTAGTTGATATATTTGTAAACAAGTACTGAGAAACCAGGGCTGCAATGCATGGGGGAAGGAAACAGATGGCTGTATTGTAAATCATAGCTCTCAACCTCTTAGTGCAAGAAATCTGGACAAAGCCTGACATAATTGGGGGGGGGGGGAGGACCAGAAATAGGGACACATTTTTAAAACTGCACTTTTAAATGTAGAGTGTTGCTAGAATAACAGGATTTGTGTTACCATGCACTTTCTGGAGGATTTGAAGTCTAAAACGCAAATGTATTATTATTTAGTGACTTTAATCTTCAGATCATCCCAGTGATTTGCTAGAAAACCACAATTTTTTTGGGAAAGAATCCAAATATTTGAGGCAAAAATCTGGACATTCTGTGAAACTCTGGGAAGTTGAGAGGTATGCTGTAAATATATGACATTTTCTTGGATAGGGCCTTCATTTTGTTTCCGCTTTCACATGTAGTTTCATGTCATGAACTATAAACAGGCAGTAAACAAAAGTAATACACATTATTTTCCACTTTGCATAGCACACCGCTAAGCAGCAGGTTTGTGCGATGGTTTGTAAGGTGTTTGTACATGCGAGATGCACATCTCTAATGTTTTCCCTGTTTTCCGCACTTAAGCGGAGTGCAAATGTGAGGTTCATTGCTAAAATTATGAGAGTTAGTACTAAGTGTAGGAAACATACCAGCTGCTTTGCTGACTCTGTGGCAGCAGGTGTAAATGCATTGACCCATTTCTTTTTGAGCCCATATAATATATCATTTGAATCCAGGTGTATGCAATACTTTTAAATGAATAGTGATAATGCAATGAATTTATACTTCACACTTCCTTAACTGTGTGTTGGTTTAGAACAGCATGTTTAAGTGGCATTTTGTGGAGGTAACTGCACCAACAAAGACCCATTACCATCACTTGGCATTGGTGTGCAATGCCAAACTCCACACAAACATAGAAGCCAAAAAGTAAAGTGCCAACTGTTTTTTTGATACATATGTGTGCTGTGTATGACTCTAGTTCTACCAGATTATAGATGTTAAAATGGTGAAATGGGGGTAAGGAGATGGAAGAACAAATGGAAAGCAATACAGATATGTGCAGGAGGGAGGTAGGAATGAACAATAGCTATCCATTTCTTTATCAGTGTAGAATAAAAAATATATAGGTTCATAGGTTAGTACTAAGCTAACTGCCCTTGTGAGCCATTTTAAGCCTAGCCAATTACCCCTTGTGAGGTTCAAACCCTGCACCTTGTATTTGTAAGGCAAACACCTTAACTATTAGGCCACCCTCCCGACTATATATACAGAATATTAGCTGAATATGGGCTGTCACCTTCACAAAGAGGGATGACAACAATGCAATCATGTTGTATGTCCAATTGGACCAAATCAAGTGTGTCAAGAAGACACGTGTGAAATGGAGAGCTATGTATGGGACGATATTTTTTTGTGGGACAGGTGTCCATTTTTGGTTTTACTTCAGTAACAGTGAAATACTGGATAAGGTATTTGGTATTTCTGTGCCAGGAAAATTGGGTAGGTGAGGAAGCAAATGCAAACACACATCACAAACAAGACAAGACACAGGGATACGGAGGGACACAAAAGTTATGGGGACACCATGACTGGGGTGAGGGAAGAGACAACACAAATTCATGCCCATCAAACATGGGGACAATGAGAATCTAGTCTTCACTCACAGGGCTCTCATAAATTTCTCCTTACTCTGCTGGCTGATGGAGTACCTGACATCTTTTCCTCCTACTGACCATGGGGGGGGGCAACATCTCCAGTCATCATAGCTGTACACCAATGGTGTAGTGCATAACCCTACCCACCAAACCTGGTGTGTCCTGGTGGGTGATGATATCTCCACCTCTGCCAGTACTCCCAGAGGGTATCAAAGCATTAGCTGCTGGGGTAGTGCTACATGAGGGTGTAGGTAGTACAGGGGCAGCAGAGGTAGTACTGTCAGGTTGGGTCCCAAATGTGCTGAAGTCAGTGGAGCAGGGGCAGGTTGGCCCACTGAGGTTGGTGTACCACATTGTGCTGTGAAGCACTTAATTATTTCTTAGAGATGGATGACATGGAGACATGTTGACCACACATAATAGAAAATAAAAAAGAGATAAGGGTTGGGATTAGAGAAAAAAACAAATAAAATGATGCCATCATATGTGACATACAATGCATTATACCAATTATACAACTATTTTATCTGAAGTTTTACATTTAAGTACACTTCCTAACAACTACAAACAATAATTATGGATTACTCAAAGCAATGCTTGCAATGTGCATATATTGCACATATGCTTAGTCGAATTATATGGATTACAGTTAACAGCAGGGAATTTATATCACTTGCATAGATTTTCATTTATGTAATATTATTAAAGAATTGCAGTATTGTATAGTTGTTACTCATGGTATTTGAAACCACAACCTCTGACCACAATCTTACACCTGACTCCTAAAGTTGGTTTGTGCTACAGACTTATGCATGCATACTTGCTGTTACAGTTGCATGCTTACTTTGCTACTGCTGTATAGAAAAGAACAAAAAAATGTCTTTAACTTTTAAAGCTACAATAATACTTCTCTTGTGCTGCATGCATACCACTTGCGTCCCTCAGTCTCTCCAGATGATCAGCAGATGAAAAGAAAAGAACATAAGAGCATTATGCATATCAGTCATGCCTATAATTAACATTCTATGTATTATAAATTCTCTTTATTAGCATATTTACACAACTGTGGGATGTTGCTAATTTGAAACTCATCCAACCACTAGTTGTGTCCCTTTTGTGTTTTATTTTTTTTATCCACTGAAGTGGTATCTACACTATTCTGTGGTGTTTGGGATGCCAGTCGCACTGGATACAGCCTTGGCCAGGCGATTCAAAGCCTCAAACTTGTACTGGAGCCAGAATAGTCTCCCTGCAGAAGACTTTGGCTATGATACTTTACCTGGAGTCCAATAAATATTCTGGACTCCTGAATACCCCACCTCTGTGCCTTAAATTGCATGCATTCCCTTCTAACAACAGACATGTCTAATCCCAAAGCAACAGCAATAGCAAATAATGATTTCCCACCAAATCCTGTTATAGTGTTTAATGGTACTGCACATACCCAAGAAACAATGCTGACCATGGTTGTGTGGCTTTAAGTGGAGATTAACAGTGCTAAATAGAGAAGAAAGCAGTTTTTGAAAATGGAAGGTTAATCTGACACTTGATATTAATTTGAGAGGGGTCTGCTGCTGTAACTGTTAGGTGATTTAACTTTGCTGACATGCACTGGGGGCATGAATGTCCTGACCTGACACATGTTTGTCTGTCTTTCTACTCTGCTAAAATTGATTTTTACAGTGTGAGATTCAAACCTATGCATAAAGGACAAACCATTTTCTTCCACAGTGGTGATTTTCCATCTTTGTCACATAAGAAGTGCTTCTCAGACATAGTAATGAATCATTCATAAACACAAATGATAGACTAAGGTGTTAACCGTGTATGTGTCGGACCTGACAAGGTCCTTGTATAAAGATTCATTTTTGTATGTGTCTTATTTAAGTATGAAGGTCAACCAAGCCCAGATAGCAGTATTATACTTAGAGAAACATAGTAGACAGTATATATACCCTCAGTCATAAATCTGAACCTTCAAAACACAGTAAGGGTGACTTATGCCTCATACATATAATTCATACCAGCTCCACTATTTATAATTATGTATAAAGTGTCATAAGTAATATTTAATATAATATGAAATGGAACAACAGTAAAAATGTCTGGAATTTCCTGTATTAGATTGCAAGACTATGCGCATGGCAGCCCTACACTTACACCTGCTGCCACATGAATATTGATATAACACTTGCATATTTTCCTTTCATTACTATAAAATAGACTGTCACAACAGTAAAAAATATGTTGCACTTCCTGTATTAGGACCCTGGGCCATCAGTATTACAGCCCTACCCTTACACCTGCTGCCACAGGAAAGGATCAATGACAGTTGTATAATTCCCTGTTCATTCTTAGGTTCTGTGTGTTAACCTCTGTGCAACACTGCTTACCATTTTTGTGCGGTGCCCAAAAGAACTAATAGAATGTATCCATTTTGAAATTGTTAGCTATCTACTTCCTGTCTGCAGGTGTTCGATGGCTGCATGTGTTGTTTAAGCTTGGTAACTGCCCTGCAATGTCACTTAGTGACATTGCACACTGGAAATCAAAAACTGCAAAAATGTATCATTTGTGACCTTTACACTATCTACACCCTGTCAACAGGTGTTATGTCTGCTTCCTGTGTGAGTCACTAATCCAGCTAAGCATTTTGCAAATGAGATAGATACTGCTAAACATGACATTCATTGAGTTTTCAATTTCCTTCGATTGCACTAAGCCACACACTGCACAAACACTGGCATCAAAAAAGGAAAAATAGGAGAAATTAAGAAAAAATATCTGTTAAATAAACACTAGAAAAATTATGAATTTGAACTCTCACTAAAATGAAAATTCAAAACACAGTAAGGGTGTCTTATACCTCTTTGCCACAGAAGCAACTTTACAGCCAAGAATGAAAATCATTGTGCATACAACGAACTGCAACATCATCCACAGTACTAACAAAACATATAACAGTTGTTTTTACATGTATTAATTTCAGACGTTGTGCACTGAGCGACCACACAACCACTTATGACTATTGCTTGCATAAATTCAGCTCTGTCTTATCTCTCTCTGTTTGTTGCTCATTCTTGTCTTATCTGACCAGTAATCTGAGACATGCAGTCTCTGAGGAATTCTGTATCATTGTCCTTAAAATGTGTGAAGATATTAAATGGCAATAATATGCAGCTGTCAAGAAATGAAGGGAGGATTGGATATTACTGAACAGAAGTTGTGAAATGTATGCTGCCTACTTACATTTAAAACCTTGATACAATCACTTCTGCACTTTGTAAGTCTAAACTGGCTGACACAGCCACTAGAGGTAAGGAAGTGTAAATCGTGGTTACGTTTTCCTGCTAGCTGCCAGTAATCATTCAAAACTGCAAGCCATTAACAACAAACACTGACGGTTTACCAACACTATGTTTACATATGCTACATGGAGGCACGTATTTGGGATTCAGCAGTTCGAATGAGTTCACACCTCATTTGCATCTTCACTGTGCTCGAAGCCCTGTATCTACACTACAAAAAGGGAACCATGTAGCTAGGGAACCTGAAGGTGAGGAGACTTGTTTATGTGGATAAAACAGAAGAGGGTATTATTTTGGGAGTTATCTGCACAGAAGACTATTGATCTGGGTAAGGTATGCTTGCATTTTTCAGCTATACACTAGCTATC
>NC_056732.1:1200852211-1200935131 GCF_019279795.1 Protopterus annectens
TGACTTTGCAAGTGTGGGACTCCTACCACCTGATGTCAGAGTATCATCAGACTCTGATGATGATGGTGGCCAAACAGAGGCAGGGTGTGTGTGTGTGTGTGTGTGTATGTGTGTGTGTGTGCAGAGGATGCGTATGACACTGAGGCTGAAATTCAGCCATCCTCTGTAATTCCATTGGGCACAGCCAGTAGGCCTATGCCAACCCACTTCAATGAACCCTCAGATATTGGGCAGGTGGAGGGTGAGACACTCGATCAGTGTAGTGTGATTACTGCAGCTTCCGTGCTTGTTGACTCTGACCGTAGCCAAAGTGTGGGTGAGGTGGTATGCAGTAGGGTTGTTAGGGGTGCACAGAAGAGGCCTGCTGTACAACATCCACCTGATCCAGATGTGTCTTCCCAAGTCACTCGACGTATGTTTAGGGCCATCACGGAGGTGCAGGCATGTTCCAATAGATCCTCCAGAGAAATGTTTAGGGTTGTAGATTTTGTGCAGGCTGACATACCTGACTACCTCCATCGTGTTGCCGATTCAATGGCTCAGGTGAATGACACATTGGAATGGGTGGTGTCTGTAATGGAACGTCTTCTGGGAGGGGGGTGGCATCGAAGTGGGCATAGGTCAGCCACATCATCTGATTTTAGCCAATGTGACCATGCATGGTTATGCTCCCATTGTGGCACTACTTCCACTGCTCTGTTAGTGGTTGAGGAGTCCACACCCAAGTGTGGCAGCTATAGGGTAGTGGTCCTGTGCATCCTCATGAGAGGAGCTCATCCAGCAGAATCAGCCATGTTCAAGTAGCAGCAATACATGTGACCATGCCAGTGCAACTCCTAGCAGAGTCAGTTCTAGTGGTTGGGTACAACAACAATGAACTGTCACCTCTACCATGCACGACTCACACCTGCATGACATACCAAGATGTAGAGCTAGCACAGAGCAAGGCTGTGTTCCTGAAGACACTCACACACCAGGTTCACCTGGAGAGCCCATACAGACACACAAACTACAGTTACATGGTTCAGCCATGAAGCTTAAAGCTCATTCTGCCTCCCTGGCTATTTGTTACTTTATCCAATTGTCTTCCTCTTTCTCTTTCATACTCACATGCACCCACTTACCTTTTGTGTCAGCCTTGCCCACTTCTCCCAACACACACACAGAAGCAAAACACCCTGTGCAAGTGATGATAACTTTTCTATATCCTTGTTTTCTATCTTTTGGATTCAAGGATACTTAAGTTTTGTATCTGATGCTCAGGGTGTGTAGCTGACTTAGTGCTTAGTATATCTGTGTTTGTGATGCTTTTTGCTAATTGTACTTTTGACATATTTTGGTCTTAGAAAGTATGAGATTTGATAGAATCAAAACATTTTTTGAATCAGCATTTTTAAGAATCTTCTGAGGGTTATGTAGTCTGAAACTGAAATGTGTCCCATTACTTTCTAACTTCTCTCTTTAATGATTTTCCAGTACAAACATATGGTGCTAAACTGAGGACATGCAGTGATCATCAGTACTTTTGAGAGGTATGAATGTGTGAATCTATGATGCCTGAGGTGTATTACTTGATAGGGGACACATGTATTCACATAAGTCTCTGCTGTCACGTGTTAAAGTCATTGTTGTACAAATCATCCACCTTTTACTTACTTACTTTAACAAGTAACAACATGCAAGGATATGCCATTCATTTGCATTACACAATACACTCCAGGTTCAAAACTTAACATGTAAATTCAGCAGTTTCTACTGTTGTATATCATGGCTGAATCTGTCTGATGCTAGGAGTACACAGCCTTTACATGGGTAGATAACGGTTGTGCACTTTGCCTAGCATCAATGTTACTATATGTATGTGGGTAGGTTGAAGGTTTTAACCCGTTAGGTGGTGAGTGAGTGTGATATGTGCTGTCTGTTAGCTAATGCAAGGGCATATTGTGCATTCCTACATCTGCTTATACCCACAGGAGCTGCTGGATTCCCCTCTGACTCCTCACCTGCATGTGGATGTGGTGACCTTGCCATTGATGGCTGGATATGTGCCTCTTCTCCTTGTTGAGCCTGGTGAAGCTGTTTTCACAGGATGATGTTGTGACACATGACACAGATAGTGGAGATTTCAGTACATGTATGTGGAATGTGCTGCAGGACAACCTCATATGTATCTAGGCATCAGAACCATGACTTCAGCAGCTCAAACATGCTCTGTGATATTTCTGGTTTGAGAGTTGTTGTTGTTTTGTCTTTTCGGCTTTTCCTGGTTAGGGGTCGCCAGAGCGGAACTCCGGTCCGCTAATGATTGGAAGTCGATTTTATGGTGCTGAGTTACCAGCCCGATGCCCAACCTTCAGCGAAGGCATGCCCATTCATGCATGTCTTTTGGAGGCCAGTTGACTGCGGGGAGGACATGAAAACTCCACACAGAAGGCACTTCAGCCAAGAATCGAACAGGAGTACTTTGAGAATGTGCCTCATTATTGCATTCTTCAGCGGGGGGGTGCATTTCTGATGGGCATCATCAGCCACGGTTCCAGTGCATAACCTACATACTCCAATAAGTGACCCTGTGGGATATCACCCCTAATTAACATCTGAAACATTTGGGAGGTGTGCCAGATATGTAAGTCCTGATAACTGCTTTGGCTGTCAGCACAAACACATTCAAGACAATTCCCTTAGCATTACACATGACTTGGCAATTAATGGAGTGGAAGCCCTTTCTATTTATGTAGACCCTTCCCTGTTCTCCAGGTGATGCCTTGATTTCTACATGTGCACATTCTATGGCAATCAGTACTTTCAGGTAGTGTACTACAGAGTACAACTCTTGCATTGTTGTGGCCCTGTCCTCGGGTGTACAGGGAAAATCTATGTGGTAACTGGCATGCTATAGCACAGCATTCAGGAATTGATGGAGGATCCTGGATGCTGATGCATGTGACACCCCCAGCATGTCCTCTGTTGGTCTCTGAAAGGTTCCTGTAGGTAAAATTCTAAGTGCTAAACATACCATTGTCTCAACTTATATTGGCTTCCCTCGATTTTCTCCTTGGTCTGAGTTGATGATGGCTGAGGTTGCAGACTTCCTGTAGTGTGTCTCTATCTACCCTGTAATGCTCTACAATTTCCACCTCATGCAGATTGTGATAAGTTAACCAGGGTCTGAAAATTCTTCTCCTTCTTGGCCATGGTCAATTAATAGCAGCATAGACACCAATATGTTACACATACAGATGAATTAGAGCAAAAGCAGCCGCTAACATTCTTTCTGTGTAGACTCCTTTCCATGGCTGTATTCCAATACATTTTGGAATTCCCAGGGGAAAGCCAGCACTGACTCTACATGGTTGTTTTGCAGCTTGTTGAATAGCTCCTCCATCTTGGATTGGTTGATTAGCATACAGTTCAGCTGATTACTCTGTAATTAGCATGCCACAGTGTTTACCATGCTTGCGTGCAAAACAGTGTGCCACCATCTAGGGTTTATTGAATCTGCCCAACTGCGTCAGTTACTGGTAGAAGCACTAGAGATCCCTGTGAGGGAAAGGCTGTCTACTGAGATTTGGATAGATTTCCTTAGAGCTATGTATTTCAATGGTGTCAATGAGAAAGAGCAAATTCCAATCTGCAGATTCTAAAAACTGGCATTTTAAGATGCTGTCTAGGCCAAAATCTATTGTTCTTTGTTTCCCAGCATTTTGTGTGTTTTATTGGTACTGTGCATTTAAACCAATACATCCATGTCAAATATCTTAGATTTATTTGAAATAGTCTTGTGCTACTTCATGCCTTATAACTTTCTTAAAAAATATCCAATTACATTAAATAATGTAAATAATCAAATGCATATGAATATTGTATCTGCCATATAATAAGTAAGTAAAACTGAAGGTAAATACACATAAAATATAAATCAGCTTTAGACATACCATATATTGTCAATAAAACTGAAAGGAAATCACACATAAAACATAAAGTAAGATTTAGACCACGTTTTCACAGAAAATGGTGCTACAGCCCAATTCTACCTGCAACAAAATGCTGAGATCCTCTGAAACACCATTTATTAATTCAGAGTCGCCACATTCCCAAAAGTAGAACTTCTCATTAACTCACCATTTACAAGACTATGACTAGTTCCACTATGCTCCTGGAACAACTTCTGAGCAGGGTGCATATCAAACATGATACTATGTGGTACACACAGTCCACTCAGAGGCAGTATCCCCATTCCAGTTCCAAAGATGTGCTTGTATATATACACACACACAAGCACACACACACACACACACACACACACACACACACACACACGCACGCACGCACGCACACACACACACACACACACACACACACACTTTACAATACTCATTCACATACATAAACTCACAGACCCACTATCACATTGACCCAGTTGCCTCACACACACACACACACACACACACACACACACACACACACACACACACACACACACACACACACAAACTTGCGCCCGCACACACAGTGACACATAGAGACGCACAAGCATATATTTCCATTCACAAACACCACAACTTAACTCCATTAGTTATATGTGCAAGATAAAGTGGCTATGATGCACTATTCACAGTCTCATACTTTTGAAAAGCACATGCACTACAGGAATGTAGTGATACTCACACCTTTGGACATCTGCCCTGCCCAAGATCAGTACAGTCTTGGCATCTATTAATCCCATACTGTATACATTCATCATTGTGGCAGCACACCATGAAGGTTTAGTCCTCAACTTTCCCCTTCAAAAAAGTCTTAATTTTGATTCATATTGTTTAGTCTGCTCCTCATAAAATGTGTGATTTTCTGCCAAATCATTACACACTGCATTCACTAAATAATGACTGATACTTGATTTTGATTTTTAGACTTTATATGCTTCAAAAAATGCATGTTAATGTGAAACCTGTTATTTTAGTAGCTCACTAAGTATATATGGGCAATGTGTAGTATCAGTGTCCATGGGGCAACAAGTAGCTCTCCCGCCTTTGGTGCAGAAGGCACCCACACCAGGTAGATTGATTACTGAAATGGCAGTGCAACATAAAGGGGGTGTTTAAAAATGTGAATGCTCACAATCTCAAAACTACTGGACATCGAGCTTGCTACACCCACCGCTGAATATATATATATATATATATATATATATATATATATATATATATATATATATATATACCAACTCCAAGATCACACTGCAATGAGGAAAGGGCAAATATTCCAATCTTCACTGCACTGCAAACTCAGAGTAAGCAGATCGAGGTTTGGTGGTTTTGAGATTGTGAGAGTTTGCATTTTTAAACTTTTGCTCATATGATATAGACCTGGTGCTATACTCCTGAGTACACTGCCCTTTGGATGAGACATTAAACTAAGGACCTATCTGCTTGAGCTGGTGGTAACTCAGGTGGATGTTAAAGATCACATGACACCTACTGAAAAGAGTATAGGAAGTTACCAGTGGCATGGCCAAATTTCCCCTAGTAGTATAAATAACACCTTGGGTCTCCCCTCAAAAGAGGCTACTAGCCTAATGTGACTAACTTGGACAACAAAAGATAAATAAATTTAGAAATCTGTCCCTAATTTTGGTCCTTTTTCTCCGACTATTTTTTTTTCTTTTTGTACCTGATTCTTGAGTTAAAAGGTTGAGAAGTATGCAGAAAGGTCATCTGAGACCCCAGCCATGGACTTTCACATTAGAATGTGGCATTCCAGACTTCATTGACTAAATTGTACAGTGGTTCGGGAAAGCAGGGGGGGGGGTCACTGAACTAGAATGGTTTTGCAAAGAATGCATGGCAGTTTGCATTCATCTTCTATACTTTGAAATGGTTCCCTACTACGCTGTCGCAGATGCAGGTTGTCAAATGCATCTTTGTTGAACTGTAAAGTGCGAAAAGGCAAAATAGCGAAGTGGCTTTTCAGCGAATTCTTTCCCTGGGAAAGAATTTGCTTGGCCGCTTTTGCTACTTTACCATTTTTGGCACTGTAGTGCCATCTCGGACTTGGTATAGGTTCATAGGTTCATAGTTTAGTACTAAGCTAACTGCCCTTACGAGCCATTTTAAGCCTAGCCAAGTATCCCTTGTGAGACTCAAACTTTGCACCTTGTGTTTGTAAGGCAAATACCATAGCCATTAAGCCACCCTCCCCCTTTAAGAAGGGGGGTGTGGGGGGAACAGCCCCCCACGTTGGTGTGTGTGGGGGTGAAGCCTCCCACATTATGTAATGTTTTCAGGTTTTTTTTTTTGTTTTGTTTCGGGAAAAAAAAATTGCTGTTCTGAGGTTTCAACTTTGTAAGCTTTCTCTTACATGGGCTTGATTATATGTCGTTCACTCTTCTGAGCGTGTGATATCATAATATAGATCCCTCTGAAACTGAATAAGAATTGGGAATACTATTTAATGTGCATATTAAAGGTCAAAATATTAGTTGATCACATTCTTAATTACCAAAATCCTCAAGTATACAAAAAAATAAAAGACAAGGCTTTATACATATGTGCAGATATATGATTATTTTACTATTCTTTGAATACTAGTTTGCGATGCAAGTCAAAAGAAAATAAAATAAAAAAAGTCCCCCACCCACTATACCATAGAGTAAACTGAAATACTTCTAAAATTACGTATCCCATGCAGACTTCATCCCTTGCATTCCACCCTCTGGAGCTTCAATCTCATTCCCTCTGAAATCACCACTAATTATGTTATAGTCAAAGATGGATAAGTCAGCTATAGCAGAATTAGATTAATTTAACCATCAATAATTTGTGCAACAACATTTGTTCACCACAAAACTTCAACAATGAAAGCATTGACAGTACACCTCAGATACACGAGGAAAATCCTCTCCACATACAAAGTAATAATTAAACAAAAAAATACAAAAATGCAAAAATATTGTTTGCAGGAGGGCAAGCTTGCCTGTGCCCTCACTAATTGTATATATTTACTTTAACATTGCAAAAAACCTGGGGGATGGGACATTTTTCCCAACCCCGGAGATTGTTGATCTTGCACACCTGTCAATCATCTACGTTGTCAACCAAAGTTTGTTGACATAACAAATGCTGACATTTTGCAGTTTTGATGAAAGTCCACACTCCCATATTTGTGTCTCTCTCCACACACACATACACAGACACGCATATATATATATATATATATATATATATATATACACACACACACACACACACACACACACACACACACACACACACACACACACACACACACACACACAGTAAACTCTCATTTAACTAGAACTTAAGCAACCAGAAAAAAAATTGAAGAAATACAGTACAGTATAAATAATTCAGTTTTTCATGCGTTGCACGCTTTGTTTACCCCCCACATAAATTTACCTTGCATTTTTAGAGTTTGAGTTTTAAAAAGGAAGATACAAATAAATTTCCTGTCTCTCCAACCTGAGAAAAAGTCAAACCAAACAAGTCAAATCTCATTCACTCCATACTCAGTTTACATCAAACTGCACACTCTCTCTCCAATCTCTCACCCACAGTATCTTCAGCTTTCAAACATGCATAGACTCACTCTTTCTCTCTCCAGTGTCTCACACACTCTCTTCAGCTTTCTTACATTGCTCCAATCTCTCACATATGGTCACTTCTGCTTTCATACATGCATTCACACACTCTCTCTCTCTCTCTATTCAATTCCAATCCACTCAGCACACCACTGAAATCCTTCCACTTGCCATGCTTTCTAGTGGAAATATAAGTTTAAAATATTATTATTCCAGCCAGGCTTTTAATTGCTGTATTGCAATATTAAAATCAAATCAATACAGTGTTTATGGTATGGTATGGTATAGTATAGGGTACAGTATTTGTCAGGTCAATTTTTAATAGTAACTCTCAAGCAACCAGATAGTACACTTATCTGGCATCTACCAATCCCCATATATATATATATATATATATATATATATATATATATATATATATATATACACACACACACACACACACACACACACACACACACACACACACACACACGCACACACACACACACAAAAAAAAAAAAAACTATAATATAAGCATAATGCTAGGTACGCTTAATTTTCATTTGAAAATTTAAACACATAAGCATTAAAAAATTTAATTATATGTTTAGAACGGTAACTCACAATGAAAGGGGTCATATATGTTATATTTATGAATTAAAGACAGTTATAAAATACAAGGTTAACCAGGCAGGATCATGTACAGTGAGCCACGATTTTATATAATTACCTGAAAAAAAGTAGTCAAGCCGTTGCTTGACATAAACTCTAAAAACTAAAACTTATGATTGTATACATTAGTACAGTACAATACAACAGCTTTAATTTGAATGCTCTTTTGACAGGCCAGATGTATACTGCTGTAACTTACATTTCAAGTATTTGTACAAACATAACATGTCTGTGTCTGTATCATTTACTGTCCTTAGAGAATGAATTCTGTGATGTACATCTAGATAGGAGAAAAGGCATAAGCTTCCCTTCACAGGTTTTCATCCCAGAAGGGCAGAAGCAGCCCTGTCTAAAGTTCAAAATACTAGTATCATGGTCACAGACAATATACCCTGGTAGTAAACCAAGCTTTATAACCTCACTGCATATGAGATATTAAGCCAATTACTCATCTCTTTTGAGTTGGTGGCATCTCAGGTGGATGTAAAAGATTCTATAGCACCTACCAAAAAGACAAGTGAGAACATTCCCTGATGCCCTGGCCAAATTCTCCATAGTAGTTTAAATATCACCTTGGGTCTCCCCTGAAAAGATGCCACTAGCCGAATGTGGCTAACCCAATCAACAAAGAATAAATAAGTAAAACAAATAACTTGCTGCACAATTCTCACCACAGGATATAACCTCAGGATATTGCAATTAAGTCAAATAAGTTCTTATTTACATGGGTGAATCCTTAGCTGAGTCAAAAAACAAAACAAACAAAAAAAGTTACAGACCCATCAATCATACCAGTATGGTCAGCAATTTTGTACACAAAATACTTATGGAGCAAATTCAGGAAGATTCTGGTAACTTACTACTCCTAAATTGGAGATTATATCTACAAGACTTTGCTACCTCCTTCAAGGAACAGACAGCTGTCAGTGGATGCATCTCGCAGCTTGTCAAATAATTTAGCCCCATCCTAAAGATATGGATCATAAATAAAATCAGAGAGCTGTGAATTAATACTTTCCTAGTCTGTTGAATTAACAGCTGGCTCTATGAAAGAACTCTTGTAATAAAGGCTGGTAGTCAACTACCCCATCAGTAGACATTACCTGTTGGGGGATGCAAGGGTCCTTAAACAGCCCTATAATTTTTGCCTTCTTTTTCTCAGACACTACATTGACACCAACACCATCTGAATGACCAGTGTTTGCTGAGGATTACAATCTTGGCACAATTGTCCTCTTCCTCACTGACTGGTCAGTATTCCATTCTGGGTTGGTTGTAACCAGTCCTGGTGCAAAAGCAATGGTCTGACTCTCAATACCAGAGCAATCAACATAACCAGAATTCAAACAAAACAATTCATACAGTCTATTATACTAACGGAAAACAATTCAGACTGTATACACATATATAAAATTGTTTTCTTTCTTCAACAAGTTATTGATAAGAGCTTAGATGGACTTCCAGTTTCTTAGATGGACTTCCAGTTATTCTAAAAGTGATGTGAATTTCGTCTTGAGAGGCTATTCCATTTATACATCAATGAGACCAGCTTGTCCTTGTGTACTGCACACATATGTTTATGTTCTTATCCAAAGACCTTGTCCAAACTGAAATGGGACTAAAATTTAAGACCAGAAGGATTGATGATCTTGAGCACCCAAGTTATCGTGACACTTTTTAGGAAATCTCTATGTTCTTCATCTTCTTAGCTCTCCAAAGTTTGGAAGTGTGTTTTACATTTTAGTCTTTAACCAAACAAATGACATTTGAAGCTCTATGTCTAGAATGTACTTTGGGGATGGGCCAGACATGTGCAAACACACTTAGTCATAACATTTTTATGAAGATTGCAGCAAGCCGGACTTTCACTTGTCTTCCCCACTCCGAAGGATAAACTTATCACTATGACAACTGGTGGTCAGTATTCACCTTTAAGAAAACACTAGCTGTATAAACACATAAGTTTCAAGATGGGATAAATGTTGTCAAACTTTTTGGAGGCTATCAAGCCATAAGTTTAATATGAGTCCATAAGCCTATGAAGAGACATGTATTAAGTTACAAGCCATGCATGAATGTTTCCTCTTTTTCTAAATCTCATGGATTTAACAAATATTTACAATTATTTTGTAATGTTGTTTTTCTGTTTATTAGTTAATAGGACTTCCTGAAGAAAGCATGAAGTCAGTTCATGCATAACACATAAAGTTGCATTGATTGTTATAATTAACAGATATAACAAACTGTTTTGCCACTTGCTACTGTTTCATGGTAATTTGCATAGGGATAGTGTTAAGTGGATAATGGTTTGATTTCTCAACTCACTGTTCCAAAAATAAAGTTTTGATAAAAAGGTAATACTTTAAGAGACTAAAATAATACTCTTGGCTTTCATTAAGTGCCTGTATTTAACAGGGCACTAAAGGAAATGACCATTATTTATGTTATAAATGCTCTAATAAATCACAAAAAAGTAAAGTAGAATGAGGTGTAGGTGTGTGTAGGTATGTTGTGTGTCTGTTTGTGAGGAGATACTGTAAAGTGCTAAGATTCAGATTCAGATATGTATTTGAACAGTTTCCATATCCCATCACATAATATCTAAGTAACAATGTGGTCTCATCTGTGAAGTTTACAATTATGTATTTTAAAATGGTTATGTGAATTTTCCAGCAGTGAATAAATAGAACTTCTATTTTCTATATGGTTAACTGTTTTGTGCTGCATTGCTGTTTGTCTCTATTTGTGCATCTTTGTACTGCGTTTCCATGTTATACACTACTACTACTGTCTTGACCAGTTCTAACTAGATGTGACCTTGGGTACTATACACAGCAGTGGGAAATCATGAGATTTATAGATGCAATCATTTTGTTTTAAAGTGTTTATAACTATGATCATTCCCAGTTTCATCTTTGTCCCTCCTCTAGTTTGCACATTTGGCACAAATTGCTGGCATTAAACTGAGATCAGCTACAAGCTGCTGTTGTTGTTACTTACAGGAATTCCTTCTTGCTCACAGTTTAGTTGCACTGCCTTGCATGCAGCAGTTGTTTGTGCTGATATATATGCATATCGAGATATATATCTATCTATCTATATATATATATATATATATATATATATATATATATATATATCTATATATCTATATATATATATATATATATATATATATCTATATATATATATATCTATATATATATATATATATATATATATATATATATATATATATATATATATATATATATATGTATATATATCTGTCTTCAGGTCAGTTGTGTAAATTGCTGCTGTTATGTTAGCTCCTTACTACTCCAAGACCAATTCATGGCTATCATGAACAAAAATTGATATGTATATCTTCCTTTACTCTCAGGCTAATTAGCAATATTAACTACATTTTGGCTACACCCATGACTGTGGCAAGTGAGGCTGATAAATTGTAGGATCAATCACTGTGTGGCATTGAACCTATTGATGCTATAAATCATGTTTTGTGGCATCAGAGCGACCTCTATCTTCATTGAATTGGTGGCAGTTGTGCATTGAAGTGTATAGTATGTGGCATTCAAGCCAACCTCATCACATCTGAGCCGCAGTTAAAGAATATACTGTATCTAATTTCTACTACCTGTGCAGCCTTCATTCATTTACTATTATATGAAATACGTCTAGTGCTCTTTTCTTACCATAATTATATACTGTACCAAGTGATAGTATTAAACTGCTCTTGGACTTGACTGCATTAACTTTATAATATCTCATTCACCATGAAACTATTGTTATACTAAATATCTGTGCTATACCAAACTATAGCTGTGTACTACTCTTAAATTAGATTGTATTTTGCAACTTTGTTAATGTAAGTCCAGGTAGCTGTTGCAACAGTGTTAGCATATCACCACCTCATCTAGTGCATCACTACAGCTCAGTTTGTCTGTTCAACATATCTTCTCTGTCTGCGGACTGAATTGGTTCAGTTTATCATTCCCAGTTTCACTAACTCATCCCACTTAGTCAGTATGAAAGCTCAGTCTACCATTGTGCCTTTGTTGTCAGCCTCTTGGTACTTGACATTCTGAGAAAGTGTAGGAAGCAGCTAATGTTCAGTGACAGCCAGCTACTACTGAACCAGCCTGGCATGAACATTACTTACACAGACATTCACTTGGCAGCACATAAATACACCGTACTTCTACAAGATCCCAGTAAACTGATGTATGCAAACTCATTAAAAAATACTCCCCAAGATTCCAAGAATAAGGATGAAAAACTCTTGGCAGCAATCCACGTTTATGTCTCCACCATTCACACCCAACTCAGCAAGTCTCCAAGTGACAAATGTCAACCTTTCCACTGCCACTAAGTCTTTGTGCCCAGTTAGAAATGTCCTGGTAATTGGCGACTCATCAGGCACACTGACTCTGCACTCACTATCTGACTCTGCACTCACTATGTTAGAAAATGACAGTATAACAGTTAGCTGTCTTCATACCTCTCAACCTGGAAACATCAAAAATCTGGATAAGACCTGTGAAAAATAGGTAAAAATCTGTACGCTGATTAACATAAAATTTGCATACATAATTATGTAACCCCGCCAGCTCCAATGGGATTGTGGGACACCATTTTACAAATACAAACTGAAGAACAGACAACGAAAATATGGCACCACTGATCAGAGTCCCCCTGCAGCCATTCTAATGTCCTATTACCTGGTTATTTTCCATAAACACTAATGTGTGCATACTGCTGTACGTCTACAATAATTATTTGGATTTTATTTTTACATTTTATAGCACAATGCACAGACACTAATAGATATCTGCTAAACAAAGCAATACTGTCTCACAATGAAAATAGACTTGGCATTAAAACTTCTCTGCCCTTGAAACTCACATTCATTGAAACAGCATTGAAAGCCACACAACATCCAAAGAAAATGCATCTGGCCATTGGTGGATAAAGATTACCTTTGGGCCATTTTCAAATCATAGGCCCCTTGCACACAAAACAAGAAACATACATATGTTCTTTGATAAACCTTCCTGACTTTATTAAATTATATTCCTTGTATAATACAGCACACTTGTTAGACTTAGAGCGCATTTTAAATTTATCATTTGTTTGAACATTTTTTCAGTAGGCAATGAAACAAAATGCATGAACCGATAATGACAAAACTGCCCTATTCAGAACATTTCCATCATAAAATCTACTTCCACACACACACACACACACACACAATATATATATATATATATATAGAGAGAGAGAGAGAGAGAATGAAGGTAGTGTAAGCCACAGGCATCTTGCACAGCTTCTCGCACTTTTTCAATTTCAGTTTTATTTTTTTTTTTGGGGGGGGGGCAAAAGACCAAAAACCAGGCTGAGACACATTTTAAACATTGCTTGTATAATTTTGGAAAGTTGCTAGAATAAAATGTGTTACCACCATGCCCTTTACTGCCAAGTCATGAACCCAGGACCCTATGCATAACAGTCAGAGCAACATACCACTATGCTAAATTGGCAGTTCCTTGAAAGTTAGGAAGACTGCCCAGTGTTCTTTCTAGTTTTAAGCAGTGACATCACAAAGGTTTACATTTCTTACACCTTCTTGAAAACATAGTGGGCAATATCCTGCTTCCTCCTCTTGTGTTGACAGATAATTTGGCAGAGCCTTTTAAATGCTACCCAGAAGTTATATTCCATGTTTTTTGTAAATTCCCTTAACAGCAAGGGCTTTAGTTCTGTGATTAGTACAGATGTTGTTTTCCTTGCTTTTTGATACCTATTTTCCATATCTAGATTTCCCCACTCCCCCTACCAGCATTGCTAGGAAGGCCTTTTCCTTAAGCTTAGATTTCCTCACTTCTAGTTTATAGCTGTGTGCCCTAGTTACCATTAGAAGTTCCAAACACCTTTTTACATATATTACCACTGCTTCAGGTACTGTGTTTTGAACAGGGTTCATTCAAAGTTAACATCTTCAGCTTTCACTTTCAGCTTCTCAATTTGTAAAAAAAATAGCTTAAAAGCAGCACACACACCAGATGTTTCCTTCAATAATGGAAAGTCAATACTTAATACTCGTGACTTGCAAATAAATAACTTAAAAGCAGCAGTTGTTTCCTTCCTTCAGGAATTAAAAGCAGCAGTCGTTTCCTTCCTATACCTTGAAAGCCAAATAGTGAAGCCTACTTGCAAAATACCTTAAGCTGTAGTGAAGCCTAGCCGGTATTAAAAGCAGCAATTGTTTCCCCTTGAAAGCCAAACAGTGTAGCCTAAAACACTCGTGACTTGCACCCTTGAAAGTCAAGCAGTTACCGTGAAGCCTAAAACACTCACAACTTGCAAAATACAGCCAGAATTAAAAGCAGCATTCCATGACTTGCTCCCTTGAAAGCCAAACAGTAACAGTGAAGCTTAATACACTCCTGACTTGCAAAATACAGCCGAAATTAAAAACAGCAGTCGTTTCCAATACCTTAAGCTCTATACCTTAAAAAAGCAGCAGCCGACACACTTCTGAAACTCCGTGCACGAGAAGATAAAAAAAATATGTGCAAAAAGAAGATAAAGCAGTATCCACGCTTGCAGCATTTGTAGTCTTTTAAAAACAGTGCATCCATTAAATTGTAGTCTCCGTTCATGAGAAGATGAAAAAAAAATACCTTAAAAGCAGTACCCATGCTTGCAGTCATTTCCTTCAATAAATTGTAGTCCTTTCAAACAGTGCATCCATTATTCAAACAGTGAAGCAGCCAGCCGTTCCCACTCACAGATCCATTCAAACAGTGAAGCAGCCAGCCAGAAATGTGATGCACGATAACGTCAGCTCAAAAAGCGAAAAAAAAAAAAAAAAAAAAAGCTGGGAAAAATTCAGAAATGAAGGGGCGCCACTCGGGAATTGTGGCACCCCATTATTTGGACCCCAAAACTTGGTAAAAATCGAGTAATTGGTTGGGAGGTATGGTATAGTGCCATGATCTGTGACATTTTGAGGGCCCTATAGTCCCTCAAATAGGACAAATAGCACTGTGACATTTATTGTGGTTAAACTAGGTATGAATAAACTGAGGCATCCAACCCAGAATGACATGCAGAAAGAAATACTAGTACTTGGTATGCACATGTCACATGTCATATGTCACATGCATGTAAGATTCGGGCTCTGACAGACTATTACCCACACCCAGAATAATGCCTGGATGCAAAGAGATGATAATTTGCTTTAACAATTGGTTAAGCAGTAGGTGTCATTCTATGAGAATCTAGTCTGTGTCGACTTGAAACGAGATGATCAGCAACACAAACTGTTTCACCAGTGATAGCCTTAACCTTTCATGCCACAAATTCTACATACTGGATGAAGCACTGGCTGACCCCATAGTGCTGTTTTTATGTAAAGTCCACCCACTGTGCAGTCCAACATAATAGAAATTGTTTTTAGTTAATTCTAGTCTAGAGCACATCAGTATTGCTTTACTCAATGCCAAAAGTGTTGACAATAAATGTTCAAGTCATGAAGATTTGCTGTAATTTGAACACATTTATATCTGTGTTAAAAGTGACTTAATTTCAGAATCAGAATCAGAATCACATTTATTGGCCAAGTATGCATGCATACAAAGAATTTGACTCCGGTTTCAGTGGCTCCACAAGTATGAATTACATAAATGACATGCATACAACTATTAAGAACAAGACAAATAACACACTTGCAACTAGTAAGAATAAGACAAAAAGTAAATATACATATACATCTACATGCAAGGTACAAAGTGCAACTCATTTTCAATTTCAGTGTAAATACAATATTTCCCCTTTATAGGATTTCAGCACCTATCGTGCATTCAGCTGTTTTCACCGCAAACCAAAAGCAGAATTCAGTGAAATTAAAATTACACTAGAAAACACAAATGATCAGTTTAGAGATTGTCATAGGGCACCTTCCATGTCCAGAGAGGAGAATGAAATATATCTAAATGTGCTTATTGAACTACCCATAAATGGTGCCGTCAGCCCTCCTTCTATTATATGGTGCACCCCATATTGCTATAGGATATGCCCTAGAGTTATGAAAAGCAATTGTCATTATGCCCCTTAATAAAGTGCCCCACCACACTATTTAGTTCCCTGGATCTATGGCTCTGTCAGCATAACAAGCCTATTCCGGTTATCAGTGGAAGGTTTTATATCTGATTTCATAACCTCTGATAAAGTGTTTTGTTCTAGACCCTCAACTATATGGTTTTCTCAAAGATAAATCATGTTTACTTTATTGAGTAAACCTCTTTGAGAAAGTCACTGAATCAGTAGTAGACAGTGTCAGTACAGTTTGCACAACCTACCTGAAAATGGCAAAGATGTTTCACTATTACCCATGCTGAAACTGTAAATAAGCTTAAAGGTCTAAACGAAGAGCCCTATGTTGTAAGTTGTATAACAAATTGAATGAAAGCTAGAATCTACATCATTAAAGTTGCAGGTGTCAGCAAAATGGTGACTAGTGAAATTCTGCAAAACTCAGTACTGTCCGTAAAAATAGGTAGGAATATAATATTTATATTACCATCTATGCGTATGGTCTATATGTGGATAACAAGTTGGCTCAACACTTATTTTCCCCTTTCTAAACCTATTGCTCTAGTTTCAAATCAAACAAATAATTAAAGCAGCTAACATTTACATGCCACTTACTCAGCCAATCATTAAATATAATGTCCCTTTTGACATGATTCTATCCAGACACATGCAGAAACTGGAATGCCCACAAAGATACCCTACTAAAAGGATGCAAGGGATAAGCAACACGTCCTGCTTGGACTGACTCAAAACCCTGTCAATATACTGAGTAACATATAGACTGCTAAGAGGTGACCTGTGTCTAGCATACAAGGCATCCTCTGACCATTACTGATGGATTGACTGCACATCAGCAAGTCATATGCCATCAGAAATATTTGGTTTGGGGATTTAAACCTCTTCTGCACCATCAACACAATGGTTTGGAGGGACAGTTACATATTGCACAGGATACCGCTGCTTTGGAGCATACTCCCTACCCACATAAAACAAAGTTCATCCCTGTCCATATTTAAGCACATCTTAGATCTATAGATGGGAAAAATACATTTACCTCTGGACTACCCCCATACGTCTAATGGATAGAGGCAGCTTGTAAATGCTTTATCCCATGCATGGGTCCCCTCATATTATCTATGGTATGATCCCAGTTATTGCCATTAGTAGTAATATATAATTATCAACAATGGGATGGGTAAGGCCAATCTAGAACCAAATGTGGTAGTTATTTCAAGCATGAAAGGGGAAATTGTCTAGGCTTAACATGGTTCACAAGGGCAGCTAGCGTAGTACTGTGAAACTATGAACATGCACCAGGTTATGCTTGTATAAAAATAAATAAATGTAATGTAATGAAAACACATTCATTAAAAGTGTTTTACAGTATTAACAAGGCAGAGAATGACACTTGCATTACTTTAGTGTACATATCAAAGTAATGAGGGTCAAATACCATTTGTAAAAATGAGGGTCAAATAGCATTTAGACTTGTCCAGAATCACATGGGTAGGAAAAAGACTTTGGGATAAGGTCATCACTCATGAGCTTTGGAGAAGCAGTTCTGAGTTGTGTGTTCGCTCTTTGAGAGAATCCAGAAAACAAAGAATAATTATTTGCAAATCCATGGTGGTCTCCATGGTCAATATCCATTCTTTCACAGGCATAAATAGGCTGCTTTCCTTCTTAGGCAAACCTCTTCTTCACTGCAAATATATCTGTTTTGCCTTTGTGGATGGCCAGTATTATGGAACCAGCAAGATAAAATATCACAACTTCACTTCCTTTTCCAGTGTGTAGCTGTATAGCAGTCCTCTGTTATATATTCAGAGTTCAATTGCAATTGTTAGCTGAGTACCTCAGATGAGACTGTTCGAACTGTTCAAAATAGTGATGGAAGAATGACTGACTATGATTGACTCTCTACAAGTTTGCTCTTCAGCTATATGTCAAATGTGAAAAGGAGGAGACAGTGAGTTTGTCTTTGTTCTCTTCAATAAATCAATTCCATTGATTCCAGCTGTAGTTGTAATACAATAACTCTTTCAGGACTTTTTATTGTTTAAACCAGTGGTGGACAATGTCTGGCCTGGGGGCCAAACCAGGCCCTCCATGCAACGCCATCTGGTCCCCAGAAAGTAACCAAAATTTTTTTAGAAAAGTGAAAAAATACTATGCCTTACTCCAGTCATGCAAACTTTCCAGTACGTGCTTACTTACCTAATTCACTGCAGTTGCACACACCTCTAATTTTAGCCACAGAAGTAACTGTTCTTTCTTGTTTGTAACTTATAGTCTGTAAAGAGGAGTAGTAACTTTCTGCAAGAGTTTGTAATAAGTCATGGCTGCAAGCCAGAATAAAGCTAAATGCAAAGTTGATGTAGAAAATAGGCAATTTCATGACTGCTACCTTAAGAAAAAATGCCAGTCACCTGTACTCAGGGTTGCCAGACATCCCTATTTGAGCAGAACTGTCCTGGGATCAGCAGCCCAATCTCGAGTCCGACACTGCCATTTAAAATCCCGGTGAAACAGCATCCGTTTTGCTTTTTTTTTTTTTGGCCTGTATGCCGGTATACGAGCAAATAAAAAAAAAAATCGCAAAACGGAGCTACTTCTGTTTAAAGTGGAACTGCCTGATCTTCCGCATTGAACAGAAGAGGGTCCGCTATCGATTATTTTGATTGGCTCGTATACTGGCATACAGGCCAATCAAAAATCGCCAAACATGGAGTTACTTGTGTTTAATGCGGAACTGCAATTTTCCAAATTTAAAAAAACTTTTTTTTTTTGGCCTTCACTTAGTGTGAAAGACCTTTTTTTGTCCCTACCTGGCCCATCAGAAATCTGGCAACTCTGCCTGCACCTATTGTTAACTTGTAACGACTTACTATGTTTTGAGGTGGCCCGCAGATGCATTAAGAATTTGTGCAGTGGCCCTCTCCACAAAAAGGTTGTGCACCACTGGTTTAAACACAAGCCTGTCCAGTTCAAAAACCAGCCTGAAATTATTGCTCAGTTTTCTCAGACTTCAGATATTTTCTAAATTAAATCCAGCTACTAATTATTTTATGACAACATCTGTTGACACTTGTCCAACAACTGAATCTTTGTATACCTCAATGAGTTCAGATAATATCCCAGACATTTTAAGTTCTAGTCCCCAACATGAATTTAATAGCATATCTTTAATGGATTACTAATAAGTGGTCAAGCGATCAGGTTCCTAAGATTTAGAAAAGGTTTTCAGTAACTCCTAATTTAAAGAAGGGTGATATATTTGAAATTAAAAAAAATCAGGCCTATTAGTCTGACTTCCTTGCTAGATAAAAGATTATAAAGAATCATTATCCAGCTTTCTCAAAACCTGTTAATACTGTTAATAGCACAGGATATACTGACATTAGACAAGATGTGTTCTTCCCCAGGAAGATCTACATTTACTAATCTTAATGAGTTTTATGATCACCTTACTTTAGCTATTGATCCATGTCTCTCTGTGAATGTGCTTTTGGACCTCTCTAAAGTATTTGATAAACAACCTCACTATTCTCTATTCAGAATCTTGGTAACTTACAAGTTTAATCTATTTTTGATAAAGGGTTACCTGATTAACAGGTAGAAGTCATTGTGTTAGTATGCAAGGTACTAAGTCAGATGACTTATCAATCTCTAGTGGTGCTCCAGTGGGATCAGTGCAGGACCCCTTCTTATTTAATTTGATTTCCTGCAATGCAAATGATTGCAAAATTGGGTTTTTTGCAGTTTCTAATAACGACAAGTGAAATAAACAGATTTTTACAAAAGTTAATTGACTGGGCAAACATGGTCTTCAATACAGTTCTGATTAATTCCAGTATTTGTGCCTTGGTAGACCATCCCTTAAAAAAAGCTGACGATTTTGAATGGTAATAATTTTGCAGTATCTAATGAATACAGGGAACCTAGAATTACTACCAGCAACTTTACATTTCAAAATCATGTAAATTACTTTAAATTGTGTGCAGTCAAATGCAAGAGATTTATGGTGAGGTCCATTTCATTAAGGGTAAGATATATATTGATTACTTATATACAACTTACATAAGACACATTTTGGTATATAACAACACATTTACATATACAACAGCAGTCACTTACATATATTGGAATCAGTGCCAAAGATATTCAGTAGACATATTTCTGCTTTAAGTGATCTGAGTCACAAAGATAGACTGAACTTTTATACTCATCATTATGGGCAATTTTAGAGGTAAGTCAATCTTAGCATATAAAGCATTCTATGATGATTGTTTTCAAGCTCTTCTCAATCTCAGCTTATATAAGATTCCACAAACACATAAACATAAAGATGGTAATGTTAGTTTTCATACATACAGGGCCTGCTTGAGAGGGAAATATATCACTCTGTTTTTTCTTGAATTATGGAACAGACTTCCACACTCTGCTCAAGTATGTGAAACTCTTGTAACTTGCAGAATAAATTGGATGTATGGTTAGGTCACAGTGTTTTTACCCCTATTATACGGAGTCAGTGTTTTTGACTTGCCTTCAGAACAATAATGGTCTAAAAAAATTATGAACTTATATGACTAGCTTTGCAGTCCACTCCGTGGTGTATTCCTTTTGTGAGCTTAAAGCATACACCAGTAGAGATAGCCAAGATCATACCTTTCAATGTCTTTCTGCAAGAAACCTGGACAAAGCTTAAAATAATAGGGGAACAAAGGCCAAAAACTAGGGACAGATTTTAGATATCGCTCTTAAAAACTTGGAAAGTTGCTAGAAAAACAGGATTTGTGTTAGCATGTATTTTCTGAAGGAAAGGAAATCTGAAACTCAAATGCATGTGATTATTTATTGAATTTAATCCCATTACTTTGCCAGAAAATCACAAATTTTATGAGGAAAAGACAAAAAAATATGAGGCAAAAATCTGGACACTTGAGAGGTTTCTGCTAGAAAAAAAAGCCTTTTGAATGGCATGACTTCATGCACTCTGTTTTCCAAGTAATGAAATACAGATTTCCCATGCAAATTGTTATAAAGTGCCAGCTTATATATCAGAAGATTAGCAAGCTGAAAGCATACTAATGTATAAAGGAAAACACATTAGTGTACACAAAGACATTAATAATAATAATAATAATAATAATAATAATAATAATAATAATAATATCCAGCAATCGATATTAGCAACACTTTTTTTTTACGTTTCATAAAATCGTCACTCTTTGCCTGAGGTAAAATGAGGAGGAAAATGATTACTGTTTCTTTCTTAGGGCAGGTAGCATATTATATTACACTATCGGCAGGCAGGTGTTAAGAATTTCATTTTACATTTTCCAGGCTTGTCTGTTCACCTTCTATGCAAAATACAACTCTTCCTTGTTCCTGGAAGGGCTGATTAAAATGAACCAATTTAAGTAAAGCTTCATCAGTGCTTTTTACTTTTTATTTCTGTTTGATAGGCCGCAGGTGAAATCATATTTATAAAGAATGTTCCATTCCAACATGGTAGGAATTTCTTTGTTTTTGCCTTTTTTTATCTGTTGTACATAAAAAAATAAAATACCTTGTAACCTATTTGCTATTCCCTGGTGTTGGCCTTTCTTTCATAATAATTCTTATAACCTCCACAATCTCTTCCAAATTACTGTGGGCAGAGTTTTCTTTTAAATGCTGTCTTAGATGGGGGTCTCATAATCCTGAGCAGTGACGGCATGTGCTAAAACTGCATCACCTCTAGTATGCAGTCAGTGCAAAGGTAGCACCATTCTCCTTCTGGTCATCTTTTCAAAGTGTGTGATACATGAGTATTTATTTGGTGAAGCATGAGTGACCATTAATACTAGGGGATAACTTAATGTTCCAGTCTTTTTCTGTGGAGCTGAGGTACTATGGATAATGGTTTGGCTTCCTCTCTCCACCTCAAGAGTAGACTATGGATGACAGATATATTCAATTTTCTTTACAATCCAAAAATTTTCCATGCATTTTCTATTACATCATTAGTGAACTTTGGTCTCCTGTCAGATTCCAGCCTCATGGGTACCGTCCTCTCTTGACTAAATACATGCTTGATTAGAAGCAAGGCAATTGTTTCTGTGGTGTTATTAGGGACAGATAAGCATTCTTTATACAGCTTATGGTTTAGCTTGCTATCTCCACCTAAAGGGTGGACCCTGGATAATGGGATGCATGCAATTTTCTTTTCACTTCCAAAATTTTCCATACATTTTCTACTGCCTCACTTATGAAATATGTTACCCTTGGCAGATTCCACCCTAATAGGCAACCCCGTGTGATTAAATGTGTGGTTGTTTGGGAGCAAGGCAGTTGTTTCTGCAGTGTTGTTAGGCTCAGAAAAGTACTAAATCCATTTTGTTACATTTGCTGGTTAAGAAGTACTGAGTGCCTCTAAATGACTGGGCTACTGGACAAATTCAATCAGTTTTGAAGTCAAATCAGTTCATTGTTACTCCTCTTGTCTAAAGAGTTGCCCTGTGTCTAGGAGAAGCTGGCTAATATTTGTAACATGTTATACATCCCTACACATAATTGCTATCCTCACTATACAACTGAGGTCAGTTAGGTATTTATTTTACAATTTTATTACGAGTTCTTCTTTCACCCATGGGATCTTGTTGGCTCATCATGTACATGCTGTGGCATAATCCTTCTGTGCCTCAGTGGGCTGATTATGTGAGTGTTCCACAAAATGTTTGCCACACCTCAGTTTTTTTGTCTCTGTACTGCCCACAGAGTAAAAAAAGAGAGCCTTTTCACCTTAAGAAAAATGTTTTTACCTCACTTAGAGTCTTACTAGCATAAACTATAACACTTTTTATTGGAATTATGCTTTTGATATAGGTCAGCACAGATGCCAATATCAGTGTACCCTGTTTCTAAGTATAAATCCTTATCCATATGTGGACATGCCTGGCTTCCTTCAAAGCATGCATGATTTTTTGTTGATCTTCCCACCATAACCAGGATTTTTACTCTATTTTATCTACATTTTCAGGAGGATATTCCACATCTGCATAATCTTGAATCAACTGTCTAGAGTAATTGTAGATATTTAGGAAGGTTATTTGCTCCTTCAGATATTTTGTAGGCTTCATATGTTGGATACCCTCTGTTTTGTTGTTGGGAGGGCATATCCCAATTGGTCTGATTTCACATCCATGGTAGTTGACCTAGCTTATGACTCACTGTCCTTTTGTGAGGGACAATTTGGTCTCAGCATTCTTTAGCCAGTTTAACAAATAAGCCACATTAGAAAGATGCTCCTCAAAAGTATTACTTTTAATGAGCATATAACTAAATAAATCAGATTCTTTCTAATTTCTACATCATACTTGCCCTTTTGAGGGACAATATTGAAATCTGCAGTTAAGTTCAGATAGCCAAAAGGGCACCCATTCCATGTGTACTATTTCCTACTAAATGTGAAGACTGGTTTGCACTTGCCTTAGAGATGAAATGTTAAAGTCTAGAATCCATTTCAGATATCTATTGCTATGAATGGAACAACAAAGCAAGCATAAAAGGTCTCAAAAAGCTGAAAGAAACAACGTTGAACCAGGATCCAAGCAGCAGAATGTATTAAAACTTCTAGCGCCTCAGCAAGAAGCCTTCAAAGGAGAATAAAACAGTTCTAAACACTCTAGTTTAAGTAATAAGATCAGTTAACCATTCATTACATAATTAACCCGTAATTAGGTTAAAAATACTTTCCAATTATATTCCATATTAATACCAGCTGGACTTAAAGTTCCATACTTCAATATAAAAATAGTTTCTTTGCACAAAAGTTTTTTCTGAACATCAAAATTAAATCCTTTATCAGGAATATGTTCCAAAATAGTGCATTATAAACCATTTGGATTTTTATTGTGACAATCTTTAAAATGCATACCAAGAGGGCTTTCATGCTTACCTTTTTTGATATCCCCGTTGTTTCTTTCATCTATTGCTATGAAGTATGCTGTACCCATATCATTATCCAAAGTTTAAGTTATGTTATGATGAAATGCAATAAAGGCAGCTGATGATTTAGCCTTCTGCTTTCTATATACCTGTGGACTTGAGAACAGGTCAAATGGAGAGTTGCATATAAAATGTACCTGCCTTATAACTTTCCTAGATATGCTTATATGATGCCTTTGGGATGCTGTACATATACTGGGTCCTTATTAGGATCACTTGACACCCAGAGAGCATGAAGGTCATTTACTCCACAGTCATAAGCATCTTTTGCAAACAAAACCTGCAAATTGATTCAGCATCTCACACACTGATTTATTTATTTTCTTTTTCTTTTTATGTTTCTCTTTCACAGCTTCATGCCTGAATATCCTGCTCAGTCTGATACTATACTTGTGGGAAAAGTAAGCTGCTACCAATTTCCACTTTGTTTTCTTGTATGTCAGAAAGATTTTTTTAAGATCATGTGTGTACACCTCCCCAAACTGTTCTATCTTTCTCACAGCTTGAAACAGCACATGGCAATTAACATTAAATTCACGTGAGCATACTTCTTTTTTATCACTAGGTCAGATTTCCTACAGTAGTGTTAAACCACTTGGCACTTATCTAATTTTGATTTATCCATTTATGCATCACACATTCTGGTAACTCACCTATAATCGGAACAGCTAATTACAGATCATAGAAGGATTCTCCCCACTATTGCACCTATCTCAAATTGAGCTTCTACAGTAATGGGTTTTGCTACTGGGTTATGCGTAAAGTCATACATTCATTTACAGCTGGTGTATGAGTAGCAAATGGAGTGCTGCTTTAACCCCTTACTTAGAGCAGTCCAGTCTGTTCAGGCATTTCATGACCTTTCTTACTGTTAGCCCTTAAAGATAATTCTCTGACATTGGCTGGAATGACTGTAGCATCTTCTGATACAATTTGGCATTCCTGGATCATCATCTGCCCTGACTTCAGTCCTTATGGAATCACATTACACTACCTGGCTTACTGGTGACATGTCCTGAATGGCTTACTTCCATTTCCCTAGCTTTAGCTTTAGCTTCAGCCATACCCTCCCTGCTCTGTAGCTTATAACTTGCAGACTATCAGGTAAGATTGTCAGCCACTTTAAATCTTTTAATGCTCTACTCAGCTTATTGTAGAAGCACTTTGACATTAGAGTTACTTCAGCATTGAATCTATAAAGGCCTCATGATTTAAGTTGTTTTCTGTGTTTACTTCAAAGTATAACTTATCTGCACTTCCCTTAGGGAATTAACTCACCCAGGTACAATTTATTTTGGCCTATCTTTCGGAACAAGGTAGTAACACTACTGATACTGAATGTTTTAGGGCATCTAGTAAGGCATCACCTTTAGAGACTGTTTTCAGTTCCCTTTACTAAGCATTCTTCTTTCAAATCAATAACCATATCAGAATCATTTATCTCTGCAGGAGAAGAGACAGAAAAAACTAGTCAATGGTATTTTGAAGTAGTGTTTTCAGTTGGGTGGTAGGGTTGGTGGGTGCCCCCGGCCCAGTAAAAGGAAAACCCAGAGTCAGTAATTCTTTTTGAGTCAAGAAATTTTGGAATAGAAACTTAAATTCTAATACCTATTCCATTATCTCTCTGACTACATCCTATGACCGTCTTACTTCTTATATCATCTTTTCTGTGTGAGGAGAATTTGGTCTGATTTTGGCCTGGCCCTTTTTATAGTTTTAGTACCCTCTTTCACAGTCTATGCCTGAAGTGCATCCAGTGCCGGCTGGTGACTTCAAATCAAATGGGGCTGCAGGAGACAGCTGAATGGGTGTGGCCAATGGGAAGAGTGTGGCCAACTAGAAAGGGGCAGAGCTATGCTCAAAACCACAAAAACTGGGACTTTAAATAAATACGCTACCCTGGGTGCCAAACTGACATTATGAGAGTCCAATCAAGACAAAATGAAGTGGAGAAGAAAAAATATATTTCAATGCATTGGCTACATGACAGCTTACTTAATATCTAGATGGAAACAAAAAGCTTGTGAGCCATTAAAAAATAAATTACTTTTTAAATACATTACTAGAATGCCAGTCAAAATCAAGTATAAAACAACAAGCAGCACTTAACTCAAACCACTTCTCTTTGGACTGCATTTCTAATTATAATTTATATTCATCTTTATAAAAGTACCAAGTAACATGCTGAAAGCAGCAATCTCTGTGATAACCTCACTTGTAAAAATGTTTCTTATCTAAAAAAGACCTGCTGCCTGACAACTATCTACTTGTTTCATGGGGAAAACATGATCAAAGTAAAAAATGAACAGCAAACAATAAACAAGTTCAAGATAAATTGCTTAAAGGATTACTGCACAGGTTATGGACCACACATGATAGATTGGCATTCTGTTTAGTTTATGGGTGAAGCCTGCAAAGATGATTGCAAGTCTCCAACAAATGTAATGAGCTTCGGAAAATACTGTAATCCTGTCCTTTATTATAAATATTGTCATATGCATTTCAATACCTAAGGCTTATACGTTATCTAGTTATGTAAATATTCTCTGCATGGCAACAACAGAAAGGCTTTCAGTGTTGGTAATTCTTTAACAGTATGGATATTAAAGCTTACCTGCATCTTACAATCGCAGACAAGCTTTGCTACTTAAAAACACAGCAACAGGCAATGCAACAGCATGCATTTTCTGAATAATTAGAAGCATAAATATGACAGAAAACCAGAAAATTCTGCACACTCAAGGACAGATGAAAAGCCACTGTGGTACTTGTATCTACCTTGGATGGGGGGATACTCTGCACATTTACACTCCTTGCATTGCTTGGATACATCCAGAGTCACTACACGGGAGAGTGGGGTACAACAAGTATGTCACAATTTGAAATGTCTCTGGCTGACGGTGATGGCCCTGACACATTTGTCATACCTCTCAACGTCAGAGCAAGAAATCTGGACAAAACCATGAATAGAAGTGGGACAAAGACCCAAAATAAGGACATTTTTTTCAGTCTGCTCTTGTAAACTTAGAAATATAATAGAATAGTATGTATTGCATTAGTATGAATTTTCTGAAGGGTATGAAATCTGAAACTCAAATGTCTGTCATTATTTTTTTTTAAATTCAAGTCTTTAATAATTTGCCACTAATTTGCTAGAAAACCACAAATTTATGAAAAACGGACCAAAAATGTGATGCAAAAATATAAAATAGCCACACAATACAGCTGGGAACCTGTCAACAAACTAAAATAATCTACATGCATTTCTGAATTAAAAGTAAGCTATAACCCTGATTATTACAGTTATTTATTAATTGTAAACTTCCACATTTTCTTCCAAAATTTCCATTTTGCGAAGGAATTATTATGGAGAAAGCATCATTTTGAGCCAAAATTGGGGACAGTAGAGAGGTTTGGATATACCCAATTCTATAAATTGATTTATTTGCATGTACCTGTCAACCTGTTAGTGCAGGAAATCTGGACAAGGCCAAATATATTGGGGGAACATACAAACACTACAAAAAATTGCTCTTGCATAAACCTAGGCAGTTGATAGAATAACAAATCTTGCTTTAGCATGCATTTTTCTGAAGGGTCTGAAGTCTGAAACTCAATGTTTGTCATTATTTAGTGAATTCATTCCTAAATGATTTGCCAGACAGCCACAAATTTTATGAGGAACAAACCAAAAATAAGAATGAAAAATCTATTCATTCTGCAAAAATCTGGACTGTTGAGAGGTCAGCCAGGGCTGTTTTTGAGTTTGCTGCTCTTCTCCCATCACAAACTCATGGTCAAATGCGGCCTCTCCCCGGCAGTCATTCCAATGTCCCATTACTTTGCTATTCCCCCCCATTTACCATAAACACTGTAATGTGCATACTGCTTTACTTCTACAATGATTTGGATTTCATTTAAAAGTTTTATTTTACATTTTACAGCACAAACACTAATAGTCATCTGCTAAACAAAGCAATGCAGTCTCACAATGAAATAGACTTAGCAATAACATTTCCCTGCACTTGAAGCTCACATTCCTTGAAACAGCATTGAAACCCACATTCAAAGAAAATACATCTGGCCACTGGTAGATAAAGATTAACTTTGGGCTGTTTTCAAATCATATGCCCCTTGCACACAAAACATACATGTGTTCTTTGATACACCTTCCTGATTGTATTAAATTATATTCCTTGTATAATACAGTACAGCTGCTAGAGGGCGTTTTAAATTTATTGTTTTGAACAGTTTTCCAGTAAATAATGTAACAAAATGCATGCACCAATAATGACTAAACTGCCCAATTCAGAACATTTCCATCATACAAGTCTACTCAAACGTCTGCAATCCAACAGTATCAGTAAATGTGCACAATTTCTGCAGAAGTAAAAGTTATCTAAATAGTTCCACATTAAAGAGATCTGTAACTAATGAAGAGGTTGCTGTTAGCAAACAACTTTATATTTCATTGTTTCATCTGCAAATAAAGTGTCTGTTGCCCTTGAGAAATAAATTGCACATGTTACATTAAAAAATGTTAAGCTAGTAATATTGCAATAGGGAATGGATGTCAAACTGATAACAGGTTCATAGTTACTAGGTATCTCCACCAAAAAGGACATTCTCAGCACTGCAGAATCCGCCTCCTTTAAAAAAGTACAACACAGTACAGTATCAGAAATGCATATACATAATTTGGGAGTAGAACCCACAGCCTTCTGCATCAAAATCAAGTATTCAACCTGTTATACTATTACCAATGCAGGCAGATTTAGCATAAACAGCATTAAACTTATCTTCTCCTGAAGCAATCAGCTCCTTGTAAAATTCACATGACACTCAACTGTATCTCTTAACTTTGTAGTACAAGAAATCTGGAAAAAGCCAAAATGTTTTGGGGGGGACGAAAGCCCCAAAACCAGGCACACATTTTAAACATTGCTTGTATAATCTTGGAAAGTTGCTAGAATAAAATGTGTTACCACCAAACATTTCACTGCCAAATCTTGAACCCAAGACCCTGTTCACTACAGTCAGAGCAACATACCACTATGCCAAATCAGCTGCTTCATGGAAGACAGGAAGACTGAAACTTAAATGGCTATCAGTTGGTGAATTAAGTTCTCACCATAGCTCTCAACCTTTTAGCCCAAAGTACCTGGACAAAGAGCACACACAGACACACACACACACACACACACACACACACACACACACACACACACACACACACACCAGTACCTGAGTTTGGAATTCCAGTTTCTTTCGTTCTCCAAAGCCCCTTCTTTACACACAGCTTCGGTCTCCAAAGTCCTTCCTGCCAGACTGCAGCAGCTTTGATCGAAAGAAGTACAAAGTCCCTTCTTCCTGCAAGAGCAGTACGTGCTTCCAATCTATGTGGTTACAAACTGCATAGATGTCTGGGCATCTGTACTCTGATGCCTTATCTTCCTAATCTGGACTGGTTAAATAGCAGTCCAGATTCCCATATGCATGCACAGAGTTCGAGGACTTGCAGCTAATTATTTTATTTCTTTTTTTCCCTTTCTTTTACAGCTGTGGGTTATGCAGTCCAATAGCATGAGCCACCCCTGAGTGCATCTCTGTCTAACTTCTTATCACCTGTCACTTTGTCTACCTGCCTTCTGTCCCTAGCTCAGATAAGATGGAGGTTAAAATAGGATTGTTTAGGTTTATAGGTTTATAGGTTCATACTAGGCTATCTGCCCGAGGGCATTTACAAGCCTAGCCCATAGTTTTGTGGCTTACGCCACCCCTTTAGTATGGGGAACTATACCCATTATTTTGCTGTGCCTCTGTCGAGCAGTGACACTGAGGTAATCCCTGGGGTATATCTGCGATCTCCCATCCATTGGTCAAGATTTCTCTTGAACAAGGCCAGCGAGGTGCTCTGCCTCACATATACCGGGATTTTATTCCACAGCATAGGGAGTCTTTGGGTGATGAATCTATCCCTCCAGCACGTCCTATTAATAGCCGTGTCGAGGTTTAAGTCTCCCGCCCTTGTGGCTCTGACGGATCTAGATTTTTTGAGGTGAAGCATATTCATCAAATCTGGGTTTGACATGGCCTTGTATGTTAGGCAAAGGTCACCTCTGAGCAAGCGGTAAGCGACTGAATAGAGCTGGAGTTCTTTCAGTCGGGCAGCATAGGACAGATGTTTGAGACCCTTTATCCTTTTGGTGAGGAACTTTTGTGGCCTCTCCAGCTGCTGCAAGTGTCGGAGGAATCAAGTGTGAGGAATCAAGTTTAATAACTAGGTTTTCCACAGCTGATGATAAGATAGATAGGACAAGAGTATATAAGCGAAGTAAAAATAAGCCACAAAGCTTGTATATACTTCTGAAAAGGAAATTGCAAAGTATGCTGTAGGTGCAAGGTTAGAGTGGTAGCCTGCATAATGAAATGTGGTGGGCGTACATCAAAACCCCCAAAGATTTTGATGCAGAAGGCTGTGGGTTCTACTCCCAAATTATGTATCAAAGTGACAGGTGATTGTGGTAGTCTGAGCTGCAGAGTTAACTCCACTGGAGGTTTTTAAGTTGGATGTATTTGCTGAGTTGCAGGGGAATTGGCAATAGTTTGTCAGTGAACACGGGCATTAGCTTGTGCAGGTTGTTTATTTTTACTGTTGGCTGCCTTTCAGATGAGACACTTCATTTTCTTCCATGCCAAGGGTGTAAAAAGCTTTAACATTTAATACATGGGCTTAGGTTGCTGGCATTTCCTTTTTCTCTTATCAGTTTCTGGACGTCATCCCCCTTAGTTGATTCCCAGATATTTGCTGTCTTATTTACAATGCACTGCACAATTTGACATTTATTTTTAAGTCTTAGAGATAACTGTGTCCTACTGTGGAAAGGTAAACTCTGGAAGTACACAGCCCCAAAATCATTCTCTGTATCTGAAAAGTCATCAGCTTTAAAATGCACAGCCTTCCACTGATTAGAAAATTCTTTGGGGGTTTTGATGTACGCCCACCACATTTCATTATGCAGGCTACCACTCTAACCTTGCACCTACAGCATACTTTGCAATTTCCTTTTCAGAAGTATATACAAGCTTTGTGGCTTATTTTTACTTCGCTTATATACTCTTGTCCTATCTATCTTATCATCAGCTGTGGAAAACCTAGTTATTAAACTTGATTCCTCTTTACTGATTATGGATAATGATGTAAAGCTCTCTTTTAAATTCTGAATATATTGGTCAGTATCACCATTTTTTGTTCTTGAGTTGAACTTACCATCAAGTAGCTAAGACTCATATATATCAATATTAAGAGTTACAAGTCCTTCTCTCTTATTCAGATTTTTACTACTGGTAGACAGGGGGTTAACAGTGTTAGAATCCAGATCATTATGGCAGTTAGCTCTGTATAGCCATACATTTTCTTGCTAGCTACTTAGTCAGGGCGCAAGGCTTTCTAGATGAGTGTTTGAAATCCTGCCTTTCTATTTAATTGCAGTGACTATAGTTGTAGTTCCTTTCTATTTTTGCTTTAGTCTCTGACTTTAGCATTTCTGCCTGCTGCTTCACATGCCTTAGGTCTATTTGTCTCTGCATTTCAGAAACAATATTAGTCTGTACACACTTCTGAAAACAGATTCCTTTCTAAGCAGATAACATTGCACATATCGGATCTGCTCTAGCAGTACCTCTCTGTGGTAAATAAATCTTTCACAATTTCATTCTGCTGGCTGAGCTGTTCTTCTAAGTCGCACACATTTAAGGTCAGACATTTGTTTACATCTCTCAGTCTATTCATTTCTCTATTTCCCTCCCATTCTGTGTGGTTTGTATAGGAAAATGTAAATCAGACATAAGTCTAATACAAGTGTCCCTTGTAGAAAAGCATACACACTGCTGATTTGCATTTTCCTGAAAAAACATCCACGAATACTGAAGGGTTGAATGTGTTGTTTTTAATTATCAAACAAAGCTTAACAGCAATAAAAATGCAATAAAAGGCAACACAGTGAAACCTAAAACAATATTCCAGCAGATGAAGTGCAGTTATTTTCGCCAATTAGAAACCTGTTCTATTTCTATATGTTTAAAAGGTTTATGGACATTTTCCTAGTTGATGTATTCAATTCTTTTTGGCTATTTTAATTAGATTACCCTAGCACAGGGGCTTGCATTATTCTATCAGAACATATAGGTAGAAATGTAGTGTAGAAGGGTATGATCGGGTCTTAGATAGTAACCATATTACCATGTTTTTGAGACATGGATGACAAGAAACTCACCTCAAGACATGAATCTTTGCATCCTTGTTAGGAACACATTATAACTGGTTATGACAGAGGAGACCTGATCATAACTTTTTCTATGCATGGAGTTTTATCTACTTCATGTAATACCAGTTACAAAAGAAAAAAAAACTCAAAGTATTTACTGGCTTCAAAAAACAGCAAAATACTTAATGAGAGCTGCTGCATAGTCAGCATGTAAATTTAATTGAAGGGAAAAGTCAGGGGCAGTTTTTTAATACTTCTCTACTTCAGTTACTTACAGCCTGACATCTATAAAGTTCCCGAGACAAAATATGAGGTAAGATAATCAGGGACACTTCAGAAAGAAAGAACATATCTTGAGTGAGACCTGACCATAACAGTGCCTACTCACCTCTAAAAGTGCTGTTATGGTTGGGCGTTGTGGTACAGAAGCACTTTACAGGGTTTTTTTTCCAGTTTTGGAGTATAATCATGGTGCTCCATGCACCACATGTATATTATTATAAGCATATTTGGGCTATAAGTCCAAAACAAGTTGGCTCTCACGTATTTCTCCCCTACCCAAAGCTATTGTTATAGGTTGAAATCAAGTTAAGATTTAAAATAGCTAGTATGTATCAGGTTGTGTGATATAGGATGTGTTACGCTATTAAAAATAAATGAATATAACTTTATGGGTAGGTATTGATTAAAAGTGCTGTACAGCATTAATAAGGCACAACAAATTTTCTTGTTCTGCTTTGCAGTCAATCAAATACTGAAAACAATCTTTCTGAATCCAGAAGCACCTCAGTAGAAAGCAGTCTTTTGGGTTAAGGATCTTGATGAGTACTTTAGAAACAGTTGTGAGTTCTGTGTCTACTCTGGAGGAATCCATAAAGCTGAAAATAAATGATTGCAAGCCCATGGTGGTCTCCTTGGGCAAATATCTATTCAATTGCAGATAGAACTTGGCTGCTTTCCTTCTTAGGCAAACCTCTTCTTCAATGCATATAAATCATTTTTGTCTCTGTTGATGACCAGGGCCATGGAATCAGCAAGATGAAATATCACAGCTTCATTTCCTTTACCAGAGTGTGGCTGCATGGAAGTTCTCTATCATATACTCGGAATATGCTCTTTCACAGAGTTCAGCTGCAATTGTTAGTTGAGCAGCTCAAAAGAAACTGTTTGATCTGCTCAAAATGGTGAAGAAAGAATGAGGGAATGACTGACTCTGACTAATTCTCCATCAGTTTCTCTCCAACTATGTGTCTCTTAACAAAAGGAGGGAAAACTGACCGTATCTTTGTTCTCTGCTAAGGATTGATTCTAGCTATAGTTGCAACATGTAACTCTTCCTGGCTATCTTCGAGTGTTTACATCTGGTGAACACAGGTGTGACAGAAAATATTTTGGGGAACAAGAAATGTGATTTATAAACATCAAGATTCTTTCAACAGCCACTGAATGTATAAGCTTCTTTATTTCTAGACACTTTAACTTCCTAGAGGCAGATAATGTCCAGTTCATATGTTCAGTTTTATAGTCCATTTCTTTGATAGGTGCTATTTGGTCTGCATTCCTTTTGTGTCTTGATCAGGTGCCAGTAGCCATAAACAAGCGACCCGCTTTTTCTGCTTGAAAGTTGTCTTTTGAATTGTATGACTTCATGCACTCTGTTTTTCAGGCAGCTAAACAGATATTTTGCCCAAAAATAATTAAATGCAGCCACATTATACATCAGAATATTATCATGGTTAATATATCATCATCATCATCATCAGCCCTCTTTTCCCCATTTCTACATGTTGTCAGGGTACCATGTCAACTGCTGCCATTTCTCTCAATTCAATGCCGCACTCCTGCCTTCTCTGACACTCATGCCTAACTGTCACAGATCTTCTCTCACACAATCCATCCATCTCAGTTTCATCTTGCCTTTTTCCTGTCTGTCCCAGATCTACTTCACCAGATTGTTTTCTCCATTTCTGCACATGTCCAAACCACCATAATCTGTTCTCTTTGACCTTTTCTGCAATTGGACCTATTTTGGCTTTTGCTGATATGTCCTCATTTCTTCGTTTGTCTCACAGTGTGCATCTTACCACCCGTCTTAGGCACTTCATTTCCATCACCTCTTGCTTCCTCACCTGCTTTGCCTTTACTGCCCAGGTTTCTGTACCATACAGTAGTACTAGTTTAACCAGTGGTTTTTACACCTTACTTTTCAACTTATTTAGTGTTCTTCTGTAATATACTACACCTGACACTCTATGTTAGTTGGCTGCAGCCCCTCTGATTCTAGGTTTGACTTCTTCGGACTTCCCTTCTCCTCAACCATCCCTCCAAGATACTTGAAGCTGTTAACCTGTTCGACTATCTTCACCTTCTATCTCAGTTCCTAGCTACTTCTGATTTCCCCTATTTGCTGCCATTACCACTGTCTTATCAATACTCAGTTTCAACCCATGTGCCTTCAGTTTTGCATTCTATTCCCCTATCCTTTGCTGAAGTTCAGATACTGCCTGTAATGCTACATCATCTTCATACAGCAGTTTTGTTGATCTGTTCCCTCCAACCTGTTTGCTAATGTAATCCAACAGTGGACTCAGAGCTAAAACCTGATGCACACTCACTCAACTGGGAACCCCTCTGTGAGACCAAACACTGTATGTAGTTGATTTATTGGGACTTGTACACAGCCTGTACCAATTCTACCAATGTTTCTGGGACTTTGAAACACTGCAGGACTGCCCAAATCAGCTATCTTGTCACATTGTCATATGCTTTCTCCAAGTCTAGCAATGCCAATTTGGACTATTTCCTCATCTCTAGCTTCTTCTGAACTATCTGTCTCACTACAAACATTGGGTCAGTTGTGCTGCATCCTGATCTGAATCCCAAACTGCTCATCTCCCATCTTACTTTCTCTTTGTATCTGTTTTATCAAACACCCTCTCCAAAAGCAATACATAAAGGGAAAAGATTAATAAATGCAAGTAATACACAACGGTACATGCAATGGCATTACCAATAATAGTAGTAACTGTAATACAAATAATTATAATCATCGGTATTAGTTTTTTTTTCTAATCTAAAAGGTTTCACGATCTACATTACTGGAGCATCTTATGGTTGGCATCTACTTCTCAAATCTCTAAACCAATAACTCGAATATAGGGCTAAATACATTTTCAGATGGCTGTAACTAGGTGTTGCCATTCATTCAGCATCTGATACAGTGTTACTATAAAAGGGCTAAACCATAAAATGCAGTGGTGTATATGAAGCAGGATTAAATTAAATGCAAAGTGGCTTAGCATTGTCACCTTAGGTAAAAAAAAAAAAAAAACATCTTATAGTATAGTATAGACAGCAATCCGCTCCAGACTGATATGATCAGCACTTACACAGACAACTCCCTACTTTTTGACCAACACACAATAATAGTGGTCAGGAAATACTTGTATCTAGCTCAGTTTAATAAAAAAATGCATCTTATCCAGGTCAAAACAAGTAATTATTCCTTTATTATATGCTCTCATCAGACCTGTTATAGAATAATGCATTTATAAAACAAATCAATAAGCTATAAAGATGCCAGAGGTTTTTAATTAAAAAGATGGCAAGGTTAAAGACCATCAGCTGCCAAGACATGCTTGAAGCTCTATCTCCATATTCTGTCTATTACAGTTTCACGCAAACAGATTCATGTTTAGCAGCCTGTGCTGTTAAGGAGCCAGTCTTTCCTGATCTTTGGCACTTCCTCAAAAAAATAACGGGCCGGATTCACGAAGGCTTGGACGGAGTCTAAGAGTAGAGTAAGACTCCATGCAGCCAACATGTCCACCGAGCGATCCAGGAACAGCCGGTATGGGTGTGCAAGAGAGCTTCTAAAACGACTCTTACACGGACAGGGCTAGGATATGCAAATTACCCCAATTGCAGGCAAAAACTATGAAAATTAGGTAAATTTGTGATCCAGGAAACCCAAACCTGTCCAAGTAAGAGTAGTGTTATTTGCAGAAATGTACTCCATTGACAACAGAGTACGGTTCTGCAAATAGCAAAACGGAGCCATGACAGCTCCAAAAAAAGGATGCATCCAGTTGAGGAAGCATGCCAATGGCCAAAAATGTGGCCATTAGCAATGTTCACCGATGCAAAATAAAAATAAAATATTTTTTTTTATCCTGATCTCCAATGTTTAAGCATAGCTCAGCGCCGCGCAAATGTGCTGCACTCTAAAAAACTAGAAAACCAATAATTACAATCCACAAATGTGGATATTATTGTAATTTTTAATTTACAATGCAAGGGAATGGCAGGCTGAAGACAACATGGCTACTGAGTAGAGGTTGCTAAGGGGGAAAGCTCAGTCTAAGAGATGTAACCAAGCATTAGTAGGCAATCCTATGCAAATGAGGGTAAGGATAGTGAATCCTAAGTTTACATAGGAAATGAGCACAGTCAATGGAGTGTAGGAGTAGGATAAGGGGAGCATCAGAGTAGAAGATAGGTGACATCACGAGGGGGGTACGTTTGAAAGAAGTGAAGCTCATTGGAGCAGAGTGGCATGTGTTTGCTGTCAGTTACTCATCACTGGAAGAGGTGTGTCAACAGGTACCCTAGCTAAAGGCAAGAAATTGAAGGTGTATGTCATGGATAACACTAAAGTTTCTTGTAGAAGTGCTTGCAACGTGTTTCAGCTCCTGTGCGAGCACATACATCCGAATAAGACTCTGTGCATGTGTGTTTGCCTGTGTGTGCGCGTTTAAGCCGGAGTAAGCATGTCTAAGGTTGTTTAAAGTTGTGTAAGCGCGTTTGCACTGGTGTGCATGCGTTTTAGCAAGAATAAGCAAGTTTTAGTCCATGTAAGCATGGGTGCGCACATGTGAGCTGGTGTGCGCGTGTTTGCACTTGTGTACGCAGCGCTGCCCCCCTGAGGAAGCAGAAAGAGGAAAGGAAGCACAACAAATAGTAGGAAGTTAACCAGCGGGTACTAGCAGAGCTAGCAGCTGAAAACAATCAGAATCAGGCAATTACACAGGCAGTACACTAGCCCAGCCCAGCCCAGCACTTAAAACTCTGCAAACATCATTCCACTATGTTTCTCTCACAGAAACTGCAACACTGCAGTAAGCTAATAGAAGTGAAAACTGAAAAAGCTTTACTGAGACAAAGAAATGTTAGGGGCTGCCATTGCTGTTATAAGGCGACATATGCAACATGCTGAGGGTGGTGACAATACGAATGCTGCTGGGCAACCCACAGTAAGGAGACGGAGAAGAATGTAGAGGCCCAGGGTAACCAATCAGGGGCTACATGAGCTGGAGATGGAGTGCTATAGAGTGGACAGAGACCTCATGCAGCAAATTGTTGAGCTGTGCAGGCCATGCCTCACACACAGAACCAACAGAGGGGAACCCATCCTAGTGGATACCAAGGTATGTGTTGGCCTAAGAATATTAGCAACAGGTACCTTCCAGAGACCAACTGGTGATATGATGGGGATATCACAGGCATCAGCATCCAGGGTACTGCACCAGTTCCTGGATGCCATGTCAGCACATGTCAGTGATCATGTATATTTCCCCAATTCCCATGAGGTATTGGCCAGCAATATGCATCTCTTCCAGCAAATAGCGGAATACCCAGAGGTAGTGGGTGCAATCGACTGCATGCACATATGCATCAAAGCACCAGCTGGTGAGCGGGGTAGGGTCTACTTTAACCGCAAGGGCTTCCCCTCCGTCAACTGCCAGGTTGTGTGTGATGCCCAGGGCATAATACTGAATGTGTGTGCTGGCTGCCCTAGAAGCTACCATGATTCCCATATCTGGCATCTGACAAAGCTGTACCAGTCATTTGACAATGGGGACATCCCTCATGGTCACCTAGTGGGGGATGCTGGTTATGCACTAGAGCAGTGGCTGATGACACCCATCAGAAATGCACACACACACCTAACAGGAACGCCATAATGAGGCACACGCACAAACACGAAATGTAATTGAGCGTGTGTTTGGGCTGCTCAAGTCATGGTTCGAGTGCCTGGACACATCTGGTGGAGCCTTGCAGTACTCACCAACTACATGTACCCAAATTGTAATGGTATGTGCTATGCTACATAATATGATCCTGCGAAAACAGCTGCAGCAGGACCAGCATAGACCCGGGCCAAACAGCCCCCCACCATTGCCAAGGCCATCATAGGCAGAGCATGACTCAGAGGAGAACAACCTGAGCCTGCCCCAGTAGGCAGCAGGAGGTGTACCCAGTATGCTTTGGCCTTAGCAAAGAGGCAACGCATAGCACATACACTGGCTCAGTAGGAACCCTGGAAATGATATCTCTCTCTGACACACACATATAGTAAAAGGGATGCCTAACTTGACACTACCTGTTTTCAAACATGTATAGGGAGTGTAGTATGTGCACCTGACATAGGCAGCCCTGCAGCACCACCTGAGGCATGATTGCCATGTGTTAAGCAATATAAAGCAGTGCTAAACTGCTCTTACCACCATTCAGTATTTGTAAACAAAATTGCACACACTAACTAGCACAACTGTGTTCAATGTTGAGCAATATTGGGCAATGTTCAGCAATGCTGGTTAACATTGAGCAATGTTGGACAAGTTTGGTCTAAGTAGGTCATAGCTGAACAAAAGCCAAAATGCTCATATTTGCTCTACTGGCCCTTAAGCAGTCTGGTCTGCTCAGTATGAAAATATAAAGAAGTGACTGGCCTTGAACCCAGGATACTGTGCACTATAGTCATAGTACTGAACCACTAAACCATGACAGTATTTCAGTGGTCAGCCTGTATGAAGAAATGTTGATAAGTCTATGCAAAGTATCTCATGGAAACCCTGCCGGCACAGCATAATCCCTGTCGAGTTATGACTCAAAGGTGAGCCCTGCAGTAAGAATAGAACCTGATTTTCAACACACATATAGTATAAATGTTAATATTGGTCATGTTCACACACATCAACAAATGTAGTGGACCTCAGACAGCAACATACTGAAAGGTCACACTGGGCATGCTCACACACTTAGGCCATGTCTATGTCTGAGTACAGCAGTGGGCCACACATATCCGGCAGTTGCATGTGTTAACCCAGGAACCTCCCACTATTCACCAATCCGCCTTGTGCACACAGTTATATGACAACAGACACATATATAATATAGTGGAACCCTGTCATAATCAAATATGTTCTGCAGATATTTAGGTTGTTCATAGAAAGTGGGAAAGCAAAGAAGATAAAAAACCTGCAATCAGTATCATCAATAAACAATGTGCATCCTGAACATTATCATAGATTCAGAGGTTGATACTAGGCTATCTGCCCTAGGGCATGTATAAGCCTATCCAGAGTGTGTTTGGCTTTTGCAACCCCGTTAGATTAGTAGACTGTGCCTGTGAATAGTAGGTCACACAAGATAACCCATTTACGTTTAGTTTATTGTGCATCTGTCTAGCAGGGACCCAGAAGATATCCCGGGGGTAAACATACGATCACCCATCCACTTGTCAAGATGTCTCTTGTAGGTGGTCAGTGGGGGCTCTGCCTATGCGGGAATGGGATCTCATTCCAGAGTGAGTGGAGCCAATGGGATAAGAATCTGTCCCTCCAGCATGTCCTACTAATATCTGTGCTGAGGTTTACGTCCAGATTCGGATATCCTGAGGTGGAGCATGTCCATTAATTCTGGGTTGGACATGGCTTTAATCAACAGGCACAGATCGCATCCGAGTAGGCGGTAAGCGACTGAGTAGAGCTGGAGTTACTTTATCCGAACTGCACAGGGCATCTGTGTGAGTCCCTAGATCTACTTGGTGAGGTACTTTTGTGACCATTACAGTTGCTGCAGGTGTCGGGTAAGGTACATCCCAAATGGGGCATTGTATCCAAGCATGGGCCTGATGAGTATAGGGGCACAATGACCTCACTTGATCTAGATGTGAGACCTTATGGGATAAGGTGGGCTATATAGAAGGTCTGTCTAACCACTTTGGCAACGTGATTGTTAAAGGCGAGAGTACTAAATACTCGTGTCCCCAAATCCCTAGTAACTCCTACCGTACTTAATGGATTACCACCTATGTGGTAATGTGTGGGCACGTTGTTATTCCCAAAGGGGATGACTATGCATCTAATGGCATATAGCTGTAGGCCATGGCTCTGGCACCAGTTATCCATCTCTGTGAGACCCTTTTGGAGGATGCTTGTGCCAGCTGTAGAGTTGATTATGGCACCCAGTTTGCAGACATCTGCGAACATGGTCAGCCATATTCCTCCTGTGTTAGCTTGTACGTCAGAGAAATATAATCTGAACAAGAGACGTCCCTGGACTGAGCCTTGTGGGATGCCACGTGTAACTGGTGTATACTCAGACATGGCACCTGCAATACTGACCATGTGGGTGCTATCCCTGATCCAGTTAGTAATCCATCTTGTGACATACGTGTTGATATCGAAGCTGGTGAGCTTATGTATAATGCCTGAGTGGGGTATTGTGTTGAAGGGTTTTGCGAGGTCCAGGTATGCTGTGTGGACAACCTTCCCTACGTCTATGGACCTGGTAACTGTTTAAAGAAGTAGACCAGGTTCAAGAGGCAAGATCTGCCCACAACAAAGCCGAATTGGGTAGGATCCAGTGTCTGTAGGTTCCCGATGTCTATGTGTATGAGTTCCATGACGATACGCTCCATAGCTTTGCAGACCAGGCTAGTTAGGCTTATAGGGCGATAGTGTCCGGGGTCCATTGTGGCAACACCACTGTGGAGCGGGACCACTGTTGCTGTACACCATTCCTTGGGTACATATCCTGTTGTAACTCTGATACTGAACAGTGACTTAATGTGAGGGTTACGTTCGTCATGAAGCTCGTATAAGACACAGGCCGGGACACCGTCCAGTCCCATTGATGCTGTGTTGTCTGCTTTGGAGAAAGCAGCACTCACCTGTTCATCTGTGAAGTCAGGGAGGCTACACTCTGTTGGGATGGACATTTGCTCTTTAGGGGGGATGGGGGGAGACATTTGCACTTAACCTGTTTGCCAGGATGTTGGCAATGTCTGTGGGTTCAGTGTATGTTTTGTCATCATGCAGTAACTCACAGCATATCTGGGAGTTTCCACCAGGTTCCTGACATAACTAAAGAAGGTGTTGTGATTGTCCTTAGTGTCTGGTGCAATTTTCCATTAGAAGTGGGCCTTAGATGAATTCATGAGTGATCTTAGCTTTTTGCCTGTACTGATCAGAGATGCCTTCCCTTCTTGGGATTGTGCTCTATCATGTAGTAGCCTCCTCCTTTCGTTGAATAGCTTATTAATGGCCAGGGTCCACCAGACAGGTCCCCTGCCTTTGGAGGAGTGAGTCTTTTTGTTATTTGGGATAGCACAATCCATGCATTCCAGTAGGTGTCCATAGAATGCATTTGTAAAGGATTCAGCAGTCTGAGCCGTATTTGCCACTGTCCCAGGGTCTTTGAAGAATACCACCTTGGTTTGGAGAAGTGTGATGTTTGCTTTTGAGAAGTTCTTCACCGTGATTACCTAGGATGGGAGTGGGGATGGGATATGGATGTCCAGTGAGATAAATGTATGGTCTGACCTTACCAATGAGGGGTATACCTCTGGTGTGGAACATAGAGTCCCCATGTTGGCGATGATCAGGTCCAATATGTATTCCTCTCTTGTGGGTGTGGTGACCAGTTGTGCCATAGCATTTGAGTTTATAAATTCTAGCAACTGTTGGGAAAGGGTGTTGGGGCTTGAGTAGTATTCCCAGTCAATGTTTGGGTAGTTGAAGTCACCCAATATAATGGTGTTTGGAGAGACCTTCATATTCTCCAATGTTCCCAGGAAATTCAAGTGGGGTTCCTGAGTTTGGGAGGGTGGTCTGTAGCAGGCTACAAACTGAAAGGCAGTTTTGCCCACTGTTAGTTGCACATGAATGGTCTCCGATGGTTTGTGCAGTGCTCCTAACTTGGAGGTGTGTGTATCTGTGATGTATATGGATACTCCCCCTATTTTTGTTGGCCGGTCCGAGTCTTGCGGCCGAAAAGGATGGTATTAAGTATAACCTGGTAGTGCTGGTGTACTTTCGGGAGCCTGAACCAATTGTTTGTTACTGCACAGATATCGACATTCTCCATACTGAGGAGAGTCCTGAGTGTGTGCATTTTGAGGGTTGGACATCTGGTGTTGAGCAGCATTACCCTTAGTTTCTTTTACCTTGTAACGTCTATGGAGGTGGGTTTGTCTTTTGAGCCTCGCTTAAAAAAGGCACTATGGGGGTGGCAAGAGCCTTAGCCAGTATTCAAATGTCCAGGGGTGACAGGTGCAAGCCATCCATAGTGAAGCTATGTGGCATGTTGAGCATGTTATCCCAGGCTGACAGACACTGGATCTCCTTTGAATGACACCATGTTAGCCAACTGTTAAAATTGATCAGTTTGTCTGTATACTGTGACATCATTCTTGGTGAGGGTAAGATGCTACACAAGGTCAGGGTCATACTGGCCTGGGATACATGATCAGAGAGCTCCTCTATGTCTCTTGTCATGTAGTCCAGGTAGGAACGTCTGAGGTTATTCACACCAGCATGGACAATGATGGAGCCATATTTGTACTCGCTTTGGAGTGACCTGAGTGCATGTGTTATGTGGCGGATCCTGGCACCCGACAGACAGCTCAAAGTGACCTTCTCCTTGTTCAGCCTGGTGAATGGGATGTCAGTGTCTCTGACAATAGGAGTCACCTATTACAAGTGTATTAGGTGTGTTGTTTAGTCCTAAGGGCAGTGACTGTGTGGCACACTGACTTTGTGAACTATGTGATATGTGGGTATGGTTGTGGGGTAGCAGTTGTTTGGGTGTCTGCTTTGGAGGTCTCTGCTGCTTAGGCAGAGTTTATTTAGAGCCTCTGAGTATGTTTTTGTGTGGTAATGTATTTTGTTTGCTGTCACTATAGGTCTATGTGAGACTGGATTTGTGGTGTGTGTGGTTATCTTCACCACCTGATAGACTGTGCCAGTCATGGGTCATGAGAGCTCAGCCTCCTGTTTGTCTATATAGTTGCATCTCTCACATATATCTGAGTTTGTTGGGAGGAGGAGAGGGTTGTCTGTGTACATAAGGCAGTTGTAACATTGCGTCAAAATTCCAATATTCACCAGCTGGACTGGAGAGTACACATGAAACCGACCTTTGGACATGCCAGGATATTATGATGACATACTCTGTTGACTGATCACAAAAGATCAGTAGGGTGTTAAGTGTGTAAAAGAGTATAACAGGGGTTTAGTGCTCAGGTTTGTCAGTGTTTTGGAAAATTATCTGTGAAGGAGTCCAAACAGAACCATGACACCTCCTTCAGCTATGTCATAAATAGCAATGTACACTCATATATGTCCTGAGTCAGGGCCATCTGTACCTGACTGACAATTCCGACATCCTGTCAGACAGGCCGATATATACATACCCACCTCCCACTGACAAAAGGCCCTATCATCATACCAGGAGATATCACATGCAGAATGGGTAAACAGCTCCTCCCAAAGCCAAAAACATGTCATCAATTGGATTACATTGTTTCCCTATATGTGTCATAAGTGAACTACAGAACAAGCAGACCCTGCACCTGAACAGTCTGTTGAGCCTCACCCTCTCTACAGGATCTGAAACTGTTGAATGTGTTACAGCAACATATGGCTCACCCCACAAGTGTTGGTGCACACCAGACCATGGAAACTATAGTCCTATAAGCCTATGAAGTCTGATCTGCAAGGCCATGGAGTCCATCATGATTGAAGTCATAAACAGAGCTATTGGAAGCCGACAAACACACAACCCTACCAACTGTGGTATGTTCATTGGCAGATCATGGTTCCAAAACCTGCTAGACTGTTTGCAAGGCAGCCACCCAGGACATACATCACTGAAAGGAGCTCCACACATCCCACATAGACTTTGAATAGCCCTTCATCAACATCACAGACACATGTCGTATCCACAAAATCAACAATCTGTGCATAAATATGTATTGTTATATGAAGGAATGGCAATTTGTCCACAGATAGATCACACAAGCTAAGAATTGTGGAGTTCTGTTCAAGCTGTTAACACCTGCTGACCACATGGTTCATTCCTGGGATTGCATAAAACAAAGTGTACATACATTACAATGTCCAGTCTGATGATGTCAGTATCCCACAAATACAGCAGTGGAAATGAAGACTCCGAGTAAAGCATATAGTGCATCATGTTAATGCGTATCTCTCTAGTATCATAACATAGTTAGGTAGGGGTTTTAATCCTGCAATTGCTGAGTGTGTGTGTGTGTGATTCCCTTTGAAAGAAGTGCCCTTTTTGGAGACTGGGAAAACACATTAAAAGAGGTGAATTCCTCTTTGGCAAGTCTGATGATATCAGTATCCCACAAATACAGCAGTGGAAAGGAAAACTCCTAGTAAAGCATATAGCGCATCGTGTTAATGCGTATCTCTCTAGTATCATAACATAGTTAGGTAGGGGTTAGAATCCTACAATTGCTGAGTGTGTGTGTGTGACACTGTTGATCAATGTGTTGTGGGTTTTGCTTTTACTACTGTATGACATATCAGTAAAACAACAGTATGTGCATTGCACACTTCAGGTATCTGTGTGGCAAATACATATATGTACATGGGAACTCAATTGGTAATTGTGTGTCAAAGACATATATGTACATGTGACCTCAATTAGTTCATAGGTGTGAAGCCTGCTTTCTACACAAATACATCTGTTACCATTGACAGTTTGTGCTGCTGCTTCTCAGACGTTAGGTCACATATGTATGTATGTGACAAGGCCAGCCACTGTAGTGATCTGTGGCCTAGGTCATCTGTGTCACACACACCCATGACAGTTTCTATAGAATAGTGTGAGTGAGGGTTCATGCCTGGGGTATATATCAGACATGTTCAAACACAACACAGTCTGTCAATAATGGGCATTCATTATAGGTGTTCAACAACTCCGTGGATATGCATACAGACACCTTATTGCTTATGTGATACACTGAGGGACAGCAGCATACATTTGGAAATGTGAATACCAAAGGACAGATGACATCACATGTGGCTGTATGTACACATCGGTACCCCTGCTACATGGTGTAGGCTACTACTAATGTGGTACTGACAGGATACTATGTATAGTAAATGTGGATGACTATGCTATAGTTGGCTTATAGCTTCACAGCATGGGTTGGTCAACAGGTATCTGTCTGTATGATACCCTTGTGGAGGATAAGTGTCTCATCCTGATAATGCATTGTAGGCCACTGTATTCATTACCAGATGTGGACGGACATATCCCTATTGTGTTTGCTTGTACCTAGGATAGCCACATGCCAAACAGGAGTGGTCACAGGAATGTGTTGCGGTCAATACCACTGGTTACTGGTATAGTATAGTACCGGAAGGATTCAAATGCTACTGTGTATCCTACATCTGTGTGCCAGTTATAAAGACATCATCTAACGATTGGTTAAAATCAGGCTGTTGAGGTTATGTATACTACCAGAATGCAAACCAATGACCGATATTAACAGTATCACCCACAGCATAGTGTCAAACCATGTCATACCCACATGTGTACCCAAGTTGTAACATATGTGTAGTAAAATGCATACTGGCCACCAATAGGAAATATGAAGTGTTAACACTGTGTAATACAGGGCATGTCACCCTTCCCATGTGTCCACCATGCATGTACATGCAGGCAGTGCACCTCCACCATGTTCACAAATGTACACCTGCAAATCTGTACTGCACACATCACACACGTACTGTCCACTCACCAAAACATGCTGACAGTACCACACACATCAGCCAAGTGGCACATGGGCGGACAATCCATGTTTGGAATTAACACTGGTGTAAACAATACTACATTGATAATCATAGCTTTAATGCATCATGCCTGCTCAGATATACCTACAAGGATATCATTACACTTTACTGTTGACAACATGCTAACATTGCTACACTGCTATTAGGTCACCCTGTGCATCAGCACCATGTTAGCCTGATCCTGCATCAATGTCACAGATGACAGGAGGTGGCACAGTTTCATCATATGCACAGGGTGTGTTATTGGTTTGCCAGAGCCTGACAATGACCCATCCAATCGACATGTATGTGTGTGTGTGTGTGTGTGTGTGTATGGGTCAGTGTTGGTGTAATGTGTGGGTGTATGTGTTAGCCCTAGGTGTTTGGTTTATGTGTGTGTGTCTGCATGCACACAGTTCCACCTCGTGGCTGCCAAATATGGGAGGGTGTGGGACAGCCCCAGACTGTACCTGCTAGTCTGTACAGGTCACTGTCTCTGGCCACGGACACAGTACTTGTGCCTGGCAGGGGTGCCACGGACAGTATCGGGTAATAAGCCAGACTAAGTACTATCGTCAGAGGCAGAGGGATGTCGACTGGACCCATGTCCCTGCTGGGACTGGCCAGAGCCACGTGCACGTGGTCATCTAGGACGGTCTATTGACAGCCCAGCCCCAACACTGCTGGTGCTGGTACTGCCACTACGGGAGTGGCTGGGACTTGTGTGTCATCCGCGATGACTGCCAGCTGATGATGTTGCTGGCATACGTCGACGTCTCAGCCATCCTGCACTGTCCTGGCGCATGGACATTATATTGCGGAGGACATCTAGTGTCTCCCCCCAACGTCTATCAATGACCTCGGTGTAACTACGGATGGCACCGGCAAGGTCACGGATACTGTCATTGATAGCGGTGTTATGAGCCCTCTGTGCCCTTAGTCCCTGCCTGGTGTACCGTTCCATATGTGCCTGTGCCTGCATTACAGCCTGGAACATACTTGAGGTTGTGAGACCTGTAGGGGCACGTCTGCCAGGGGCATTACAACCAGCAGTGCTCCCACAAGAACCCCTGGACATATGCCTATGTGGTACCATTCCAGGTGTCTGGGTATGACTGCTGTGTGGGGTTGCATGTGCCATAGATACCACACTATCCTGGTCAATGCCTACTGTATGCTGCTCCTCAGCTAAGGCCATTGGTGTTGAGGGATGTATTGGCAGTATGTATGTGCACATAGATGGGGTGGAAAGCTGTGTACTGTCGATTGTCGACCAACGACAGACCCTGTCAAACCTGCCTGTGCCACAACACATGTATCATCATGTCTGCTATTTGTGGCAGTGACTTCAGATTCCCTGCTGCACTCATCCAACAATACCTCAGCACCTGTGAGAGGGAGACAGGAAACACACTTTACCTTCTGTACAGGATGTTAGCACACAAGCACACATGTACACATGACCACATGCACACATGAACACATGAACACATGCATACATGCACACATGAACACATGCACACATGCACACATGAACACATGCACACATGAACGCATGAACACATGCACCCATGGAGACATGGACACATGAACACATGCACACATGCACACATGAACAGATGAACACATACACACATGAACACATGCACACAAATACACTACTCAGTCAAGTTGACACACACACACACACACACACACACACACACACACACACACACCAACAGCAATACGGAACATATTCATTAGTGGTTGATGGTGGAGTACAGTATCACAAGCCAAAGAGTCCTATCACACGTGTCAGCATGCAGGATGTGTGTTGCTCAATAGCATGCAGTGCGAGTGTAGAGAGTCCTTGTTGATAACAGTATACATGTCGTTGATGTATGTGTGCTGCTCAATGATTGGCCTCACCCTGGAACACAGTGTGTACATGGACATAACATTGCTGTGCAAGTCTGAAACGCTTTCCAATGTCCTGTGCACCATCACTCATAGGTATACATACCATGGCCAGATGCACACAACTGTCAGGTGTATATCAATGAATGCTATGTGTAGTACTGTAGTCACTGTAACTGAATGTAGTGTAGTACTATGAGCCATCATCAGGCAGCATCATGTGGTCACTCAAGGCCACTAATGTATGTCACACTGGCAACTATCTTGCTGTACATGACCTGCACCACTTTGGCTACATTAACCATTTCACAGCCAGTTGTTACATGGGTATGTAAGGTGTTCAATAGGGAGCATTGCCTAACATGAATGTGTTGTGTGTTGAAGCGTGTCACACCATCCCATGATAGGCCTCTACCCCTCAGGTATAGTATGTGTGCTGTGTTGATGACATTCGGGAAACTAGAGTATGACCTTACAGCAGGTGTCTACATATGCCAGTGTATCATATTAACACTTACTGCATATGACAAAGTGGTGTATGTTGTGCATGTGTATTGACTCTGCCTATACAATGTCCACTACAGTGTACCACAATTAGTTGGGATGCTCTGTGTATTGCATGAGTTTGAGGCAGCTACTCATGTTACTGGGATGTTCATAGTCCCACAGAGAACTTGCAGAGCATGCATTATGTGTAGGTGTTTTACATGTGTATATGGCCTACAACTCTCCTATGACATGCACATGTTATATGCTATATTAAATGTATAACACTCACCAGCATGGGTCTGTTGTTTTGCTATCACACCAGAGGCACCTACAAGGATATGAGACAGTTTGTCAGTGTCAACAACTATGGCATTGCTGCTGTGTGTTTGCAATTTTACAGTAGTACAAGAGGTGACAGTCACAGGCATACAGATTATGTTCCAAATTATCAGTATTGCATGACACCAGGCTCCAGATTTTCTGAATACACAGTACACATCTGATAAATGCATGTTCTAACAACTGAGCTAACAGTAGTCTACAGATATGCCATGTTACCTACATGCTCTGAATGGATGTGCTGGGTGACTCCGGCCTCCATGATGACACATGTCTGTTGTACTGGTTGGCCAGGAGCCACCACGCTGAGGAGCAGCTCTTCCACTCTGGTGAGGGGGGATGTGTTGCTGCACCATGACCTGTGGCAAGCTGTTGTCTGTGGACATCGGAGGCATGCTGCCTGACATGTCTGATTAAATCACTGCAGTGATGGCGTACCTGCTCATACGTCCGGTTATGCATGCCTACATCATTCACCCAATGGACAACATCCTGCCACAGTGCGGTGCACCTATGCTGGTCCTGGCTGGTTTTGGAGAGCAGCAGTTTGTGATGATGTATCAGGGCATCTATGATGACTTCCTCCTCCTCAGGGGAATACGCATGTTTCCTGTTGTGAGACATGTCCCTGGAAGACAATAAAACAGTAAGTGTGAGCAAGTCATGTGGCACACTTAACATTCTAAAGTACAGACATCAATGAAATGCCATATATAGCAAACTATTGGCTGTCAGTAGATACACACTTTTAATATCATATATGACTGCTCAGCCCACAACTGCCTGACAGTGCCTGGCACATACTATCTACCAAATCATGTTCTGCACAGCAACAAAGTGAAACCAGTATGTAAGACTATACAACAGTACATGGCACACTGTATGTGACACAATGCACCACCTAGCCACAGAAGGTGTATATGAAGCTAATGCATATAGTCATTTGTCATCCATTGAAATGAATGTAAAGTACAGTTACAGTACTACCAGTACACCACGCTACTTGTTGATAGCAAACCCCTCAGTAACATATGTGCACATTTATCACTATAGGTGGCATACTGCTGTACTACACTATACATGTTACTAGATATGCACTTATATCCTGTGACACACATACCACCAAGGCCATGTTACAGGCATACCCACACACACATCTGATATACCTACAAGACACAAAGGTATGGCAACCCAAATTAGTTTTACATGTGTACTATACAATACTGTGTGTCAGCACCTACAAAACCTCATGCCTGAGGTATGTAATGTGTGAGGACTACAGGTAACAAACAAAACAGTGTTTCCAAGCAATGTGGATATACACCATTATGTGCTGTTTAGACCTACAGCTTCAGGTAGTACTAGAGTTCATACGGGATTTGTATTCACTAGTGTTAACAATCAATAAGCATACATGTACTGCTTTAGCCTACAATGGCACACTCCAGTCAACACCATGGGACTACGTCACACCTTATGCCATACTGCTTTTCCTGCCTAGCAATAGCATACGTATCTTTTGCTGGGATTAGAGCTACAGCACTACATACCATGATATACACAGTTTCCCACTAGGCTATCACACATATACACAACTTTGACACATTCGTCTACACATTCACCATCACACCCAGTCAACTTCACATAGCAAGTAATGCAACAAGTACATGCGTGTGTGTATCAGGTCCTAGGTAGCTAATAGGCTATTATCCATAGGGCCTATGGAAGCCTAGCCATATGGTACCCTGCCCTTCAACAACCATGTAATGTAGGTTCATGTGCCCCTGTCATGCAGAGCCACAGAGGTGATTCCCGGGTTGTGTTTCCTATCTCACATCCAATCATCATGATTATTCATGACAACTGCTAATGAGGACCTTCATTTGCTATTGATAGGTAGTTAGTTCCAGAGTATGGTATGTGTCTGAGATGATAATGTACCACTCCAGCATGTTCTGCTTTTTGACGTTACAGGGTTTAAATCAGTACAGTGTGTAGCTTGTATGGAGTTTAATCTGTTTATATGGAGCATGAACAACATCTGTGGGTTTGGCATAGCTTTGTATGTTAGGCAGAGGTTGCCTCTGGGTAGGCGGTATGCGACACAGTGTAGCTGTGGTTTTGTAAGACAGTCTGCATAGGGCATCTGTTTGAGTCTGGTAATACTCTTTGTGCCTGGCATCTACAGTTGCTGTGGATGTCTTCTGAGGTACATACCAACAGAGCCATTGTACTCTATGATGAGTGTTATGACTGATGAGTAGAGTGGAACACTGACCTCTTTTTCCATGGATGACACACCTTTTCTGATGACATGTGGACCATACTCAGTTTACATGACTAGTGTGGCACTGTGACTATCAAAAGAGACACTACTGTCCACCTGTGTCCCATAGTCTCTTATCACACTTTCGGTGTTGAGTAGACTACCACCTATGTGGTAGTTCATGGGTACAGGGTTTTTGACAAAAGGGATGGCAATACGTTTACAACATTGAGCTTGAGCGTACATATGAACATCCATTGGTGTACATATAGATATACATATAGGCACATATACAGTCCGCCTTTCATGGTGGGAATATCAATTATGCAAAGGTTGAGAGGGATACAGTTATGTAATGATATTGCATAGTCTTGTGCAGAATGCATGGAAGGTATTCTCAGCCCATGTATCTTTAGCAGGACCCCCTATCTGGAAGACTAAAAACCTAACAAATCATACCCACGGTGTTTAAACACCACATGTCATATACCAGCACTGTATGCTGTCTTGTTTGCCACACACTACAACCTACATATAAATATGCGCATAACAACCTGCACCAACATATAAATGTCCACCCTTCACAAACAGTTGCAGTATGTCCCTTGCTCTATGCACATGTTCAGATGCTAATATATCAGACACATAAATATCTCTCCATATGTGTGTGCCATACACACGCAGGGTTCACATTGTTGTAAGTCCGTACACCTCATGGATGATCTGTTGGGCCTTGCTACAACATGGACAGCTGTCACATGTGTGCATACAGTAATAGTACGGGGAGTATATAGAGCTACAAATGCTACATTACTATACCAGCCTGGTACAGCAGTTGCCAATGCTAAGATACACATTATGTGACTATCATGCATGTCTTACTCTGTCACATCTAAGTTTATATAGGTGTTTGCACTACTCCCCCAAACTGCCATTATATGCAGTACTGTACAGACCATAGATAACATGTTCAGATGTTTGACATATAATGCTGAGCTACATATGTCACAGTTATGTCCCACTGCACACAGCTACACACTAATTTGTCCATGGCAGTAGTTATGCATGGCATCAGTGCATACATACCTACTGCTGCCACATATGCATGTTTCAGAGTATATACAGTACTATTCATAAAAAAACGACTACTTGCTGGTAACTACAAATCTGTTACATACCTGTGTGTCACTTTCAGGTCCATCTGTGTACGCTTTGACAATTTTTTTTTTATTTATTAAGTAAAGTTTTTTACTTAGGTTTTATTTTTGGTTATTAATTTTTTTTTCTTAATATATTTAGGTTATAATTAAGTATATATTTTTTTACTTAAGTAAATATTTCTTTATAAAGTACTAAATTTTGTCACTACTCTCCAGGAGTTCTAGAGTTGCTGACACATGCAATGTAATGATTGCATGTGGGGATAGCAAGTACAGTCTGCTTTTATAGGTATCTACGCATGTGCATGTGATGCTCTCTGCACCAATTGGTGTCCAGCATTTGGTAAATGCATACAGCCTGCTGTGTGGTAATTGCAGTACTCACTGTCATAGCAACCCAATGCTATAAATTGCTAAGGTATGTAGGCGTAGCCCTTTCAGATTTCCAGAGTGGGGCCCATGCTTGTTTGCTGTGGACACTGTTGTGTAAGTCAGAAGGTTGGTATACTTCTGATATATGAAGATAGAGGTATAGACAGTGATGTGCATGTTGTACTCAGACCTGACTGTTGCCACTTCCAGTACAGAGCTATCAGTGTAGAGTTTAACTCACCCCTAAAAATGCTTACACAAGATATATGTGACTATGTAGTTTCTTTTCTACTCATATAATTAACTGCCATACAAAAGTAGTTATTGAGAAGTATTCTTTTGGCACATGAACTGTTTGTGAACTGTTATACTGTGAATATTAATGTACTCACTTCTGCAGGGTTTGTGTTTTTTATTGTTGACATTAGCACAGGGTTCTCAGGACAACTGGACAATTCCAGTACTGAGTATGCCTACCTACACCCTTGGTAGACCCTAAACACACAAGTATATTTTAATTATGGGGGGATGCTTACATACAGACAGCATTATGTATTATTGTGTGAATATTATCTTACTGGACTTAAAGGATTGGTGTGTACCTGTTAGTTTATCAAGGCAGGAGGTCTGTCTGCATAGTTCTCAACTGTGAACCTATCCAGATGGTAGCCAGAAGTTACACTGTTATTCTTTGTCTGTGCAACTCACATGCGTTTTCAGGACTGGTACAATGGCATTGTTACAGTCAGTTGCTACCAGTACATGGCTACATCCTTTAGTATTTCTGTGTTGTACACCTACATAAGAGTATGCTTGTGGAGGTCCTACCAAAGCTATTTGCAGAGTGTGTAACAGCAGACTATCTGATATGCCTGTGTGTTTGTGCCTCTGCCAGGACTATGAAACACTCTGATACATCTTTGCATGGAGTCAGGGATAGGTAGTTATAAGTGAGGTACACCTTATACATAATAGAGACAGTAAGTGTAGACTTGAGTGAAGCAGTGCATATGGATTAGTACTCCTTTTATGAAGTACAAGTGGTGTCTACTGTTATTATTGTCAGTATTCATTGTGTAATACCCCACCTTTCTGACTGATGTTAGTACTTTTCAGAGGGATTCAGAGGGACACAGCTAAAATATGTCTCACAATCAGGGACATCCCTGAAAAGTAGTCACAGTTAGGAAGTATGGCCTCTGCCCTAATCAGATATGCCACTGTTTGTCCTGCTATGATACTGTGTGTGTGTGTGTGGGGGTTGTAAAGTGCTCTGTAACATTATTTGCTGCTTGAATGGCTGCTTCTCATATCACACTCATGTAATGCAATTCCACAACAATTGCTGGTAAAGATCCACAGAACAAGCTTTGTGTTATGGCCTTCCTATTTTTCCTTTACATTCACTCATTGTAATGCATGATATATTTATTTCAGCACCAAGTTATTGTATATGTGCTGTGGCTTAGTGGTGCTTCATGCAGTCTATGGCCGAGGTCTGGGGTTCGAGACTGACAGAGGTGTTTTATTTTGCTGCTGAGCAGAACAAGGGCCTTGACTAGAGTGACTAAGGCACTTTTAAGCAGTTGTAAGTGGGTTTGCGTGATGCTTAGTGATGCTTAGCTAAGCGCACACATGCGCACACCCGCTCAAACCCTCTTACTACTGCTTAAAAGTGCTTACTCCTGCTAACCCCTGCACTAATTTCTTTGAAAGAAAAGAAAATGGGGAGATAGGAAAGTGGTGAAAAAGGGGGTACAAAGAGGGAAAGACAGTAGGAAAACAAGCTCGGGATGTGCAGGACGGGTGTAGGGAAGGTCCATGCCCATTTCTTTACCAGCAACAGCTGTGCATATGCAATGAATTTGGAGTGAAATTTGAAACCTTCCACCCCTGGGAGAGGGGTGAGGACAACAAAGTATGTTGTACTGCCAATTATAATTATCAGTTTACATGTCCAGTGGACATGTGTGCGAAATGGGCAGCTATGTATGGGGCGTAATTTTTTTATGGGTACAGATTGCCCCTTTTTTTTTTCAGGTGAGAGTGGAAAGTGAGGTAGAGGAAGTAGGTATATTTGGGGAGGTAGGTTGGGGAGGTAAACAGACAAGACAAGGAATGTCCAAAGGTCAGTTTCGGGTTTACTCTCCAGTCCAGCTGGTGAATCTGGGAATCTTGAGGCAATGTTACAACTGCCTTATGTATACAGACCACCCTCTCCTCCTCCCAACAAGCTCAAATATATGTAAGAGATGCAACTATATAGCCAAACTGGAGGCTAAGCTCTCTCAACTCAGTACTGGCACAGCCTGTCAGGAGGAGAAGGTAACCACACACACCACAAATCCAGTCTCACATAGACCTATCACATCAGCAAACCAAACACATAAACACACATAAACACACAAAAACATACTCAGAGGCTCTAAATAAAAATCTGCCTAAGCAGCAGAGACCTCCAAAGCAGACATCCAAGCAACACCTACTACGAAACAATATCCACGTAGCACATAGCTCACAAAGTCAGTGTGCCACACAGTCACAGCCCTTAAGGCTAAACAACACACCTAATACACTTGTAATAGGTGACTCTATTGTCAGACACACTGACGTCCCACTCACCAGGCTGAACAAGGAGAAGCTTACTGTAAGCTGCATGTCGGGTGCCAGGATCCACCACATAACACAAGCACTCAGGTCACTCCAAAGCAAGTACAGATATGACTCCATCATTGTCCATGCTGGTGTGAATGACCTGAGACGTACCTCCCTGAACTACATGAAAAAAGATGTACATGAGCTCTTTGATCATGTACCCAGGCCGGTATGACCCTGACCTTGAGTAGCATCTTACCCTCACCAAGAATGATGCCACAGTATAAAGACAAAATGATCAATTTTAACAACTGGCTAAAGTATTGGTGTCATTCAAAGGGGATCCAGTGTCTGTCAGCCTGGGATGACATGCTGGACAAGCCACATTGCTTCGTTAGGGATGGCTTGCACCTGTCACCCCTGGGTTTTCGAATACTGGCAAAGGCTCTTGCTCCCCCGTAGTGCCTTTTTTAGGCAAGGCTCAAAAGACAAACCCACCACCACAGACAACACAAAGAAAAAAAAACTAAGGGTAATGCTGCTCAATGCCTGAAGTCTAAACCTCAAGATGCATGCACTCGAGACTCTCCTCAGTATGGAAAATATCGATATCTCTGCAGTAACAGAAACCTGGTTCAAGGCTTCCGAGAGCACCCCAGCACTAACAGGTTATACTTCATACCATGCTTTCTGGCCCCCAAACTCAGACCGAACCACAAAAGGAGGGGGAGTATCCATATTTATCAAAGATACCCACACCTCCAGGTTAGTGGTACTGCACGAAGCATCGAAGACCATCCATGTGCAACTAACAGTGGGAAAAACTGCATTTCAGTTTGTAGCCTGCTACAGACCACCCTCCCAAACACAGGAACCTCACTCGGCTTTCCTGAGAACATTGGAGAATATGAAGGTCTCTCCAAACACTATTATATTGGGTGACTTCAAGTACCCAAACATCGATTGGGAAAACTACTCAAGCCCAAACACCCTCGCCCAACGGTTCCTAGAATTTATAAACTCAAATGCTATGGAACAACTGGTCACCACTCCCACAAGAGGGGAAAACATATTGGATCTGGTCATCATCAACATGGGGTCTCTATGTTCCACACCAGAGGTATACCCCTCATTTGTAAGATCAGACCATAAACAAATCTCACTGGACATCCATATTCCATCCCCACCCCTAGCCAAGGAATCCATGGTGAAGAACTTCTCAAAAGCAAACTTCACACTTCTCAAAACTGAGGTGGAATCCTTCAAAGCCCCCGGGCCAGTGGAAAATACGGCCCAAAATGCAGAATCCTTTACAAAAGCATTCTATGGACACCTACAGGAATGCATGGAGCATGCTATCCCAAATAAAACCAAGACTCACTCCTCCAAAGGCAGGAGACCTGTCTGGTGGACCCTGGCCATAAATAAGCTATACAACAGAAGCAGAAAGCTACTACATGACAGAGCAAAATCCTAAAAAGGGAAGGCGTCACTGATCAGTACTAGCAAGAAACTACGATCCCTCATAAAATCATCTAAGGCCAGCTTCGAAAGAAAAATTGCACAAGACACTAAAGATAATCACAAGGCCTTCTTTAGTTATGTCAGAAACCTGGGAGGCAACTCCCAGATATGCTCTGAGCTAGTGCAAAATGACAAAAAATACACTGAACCCACAGACATTGCCAACATCCTGGCAGAAAGGTTCAGTGCAAACTTCTCTCCCTCTTCCCCCCCAAAAGAGCAAATGTCTATCCCAACAGGGTGTAGCCTTCCTGAGATCACAGATGCACAGGTGAGAGCTGCCCTCTCCAAAGCAAAAAACACAGCATCAATGGGACCAGACGGTGTCCCTGGCTGCATCTTACACGAGCTCCAAGAAGAACTAAACCCTCATATAAAGTCACTGTTCAATCTCAGCCTTACTACAGGATATGTACCCAAGGAATGGTGTACAGCAACAGCGGTCCCACTCCACAAAGGTGGTGCCACAACAGACCCCAGAAACTATCGCCCTATAAGCCTGACTAGCCTGGTCTGCAAAGCTATGGAGCGTATCATCATGGAAATCATAAACAAAGACATTGGGAACCTCCAGACACTGGATCCTACCCAATTCAGCTTCGTTAAGGGCAGATCTTGCCCACAACAGACCCCAGAAACTATCGCCCTATAAGCCTGACTAGCCTGGTCTGCAAAGCTATGGAGCGTATCATCATGGAAATCATAAACAAAGACATTGGGAACCTCCAGACACTGGATCCTACCCAATTCAGCTTCGTTAAGGGCAGATCTTGCCTCTTGAACCTGGTCGACTTTTTTGAAACAGTTACCAAAGCCATAGATGAAGGGAAGGTAGTCCACACAGCCTACCTGGACCTCGCAAAAACCTTCGACACAATACCCCACTCAGGCATCATAAATAAGCTCACCAGCTTAAATATCAACCCCTATGTCACAAATTGGGTTGCAAACTAGCTCAGGGATAGAACCCACATGGTCAGAATAGACTCTAAACCAGTTACAAGTGGTGTCCCACAAGGCTCAGTCCTGGGACCTCTCTTGTTTGGTATATATTTCTCCGAGGTACAGGCTAACACGGGTGGACTATGGCTGACCAAGTTCGCAGATGACTGCAAACTGGGTGCTGTAATTGACTCTTCGGCTGACACAAGCATCCTCCAAAAGGGTCTCACAGAGACGGATAACTGGTGCCAGAGCCATGGCCTAAAGCTAAATGCCAAAAAGTGCATAGTCATCCTCTTTGGGAAAAACAAAGTGCCCACAAATTACCACATAGGTGGTAATCCATTAAGTACGGAAGACGTAATTAGGGACTTGGGGACCCAAGTAGATAGCAATCACGTTGCCAAAGTGGTTAGAAAGACCTTCTATATAGCCCACCTTATCATGAAAGGGTTCACATCTAGATCAAGAGAGGTCATTGTGCCCCTCTACTCATCTCTTATCAGGCCCATAATTGAGTACAATGCCCCATTTGGGATGTACCTTACCCGACACCTTCAGCAACTGGAAAGACCCCAAAAGTATCTCACCAAGAGGATCAAGGGGCTCAATCAGATGCCCTATGCAGTTCAGCTAAAGAAACTCCAACTCTACTCAGTTGCGTACCGCCTAATCAGGGGCGATCTGTGTCTGATGTATAAAGCCATGTCCAACCCAGAATTAATGGACATGCTTTACCTCAGGAAAATCAAATCCCTTAGAGCTACATGCTCCAGGGACTTGAACCTCAGCACAGAAATAAATAGGACATGCTGGAGGGACAGATTCATATCCCAGAGGCTACCCTCACTCTTGAAAAAAAATCCCAATCCATGTTAGGCAGAGCCTCTCACTGACCCTCTTCAAGAGAAATCTTGATGAGTGGATGGGAAATCGTAAGTTTACCCTTGGGATCTCTTCTGTGTCCCTACTTGACAGAGGTACAGTAAACTAACCTAAAAAGGGCTACCTTCTGTGACCTACTATACAGAGGCATAGTCAACTAATCTAAAAGGGTGGGGAAAGCCAAACACACTCTGGCTAGGCTTATAAATGCCCTAGGGCAGATAGCCTAGTATCAACCTATGAACCTATGAACCTATGAATACAAACAAGATGTATACAGGGGAGGTGTTTGACACAAGGGGTGGGTGAACACAATTGACGGGGGCGGATGTTTGGAAATCACAAGCCCATGAGCTCACAGATGGTAGCAGTGAAACTGAGATCCCCACCCATGGGCAGTCACCACTGCACTTTCACAGCCCCAAGAGTGGCTGTGCTGGGGGCTGCATAGGATGGGCAGGCTCACCTGTGAGATGCACCATTCTCACCTCGAGCTGGCGTAGGGAATCAGCGACTGAACGCTGGATCTCCCTATGCCCCACAACTTGGACTCTTCGAAGGGTGACAGGTGGCCCTTCTCCACCCACGCTTGCATGGGGGGGGTGAGCCCCATCCCCTGCAGTGCTTCCATCCGAAGGTGGCACAGGACCAATGGAGGAGGGGAGCCCGGGCTGGGCACCGGAACTGCTGGTGCCAGGTGCACTCGCCAGCTGAGGAGGGACAGGTGGGTCCACTGGGACCAGCCTTCCCATATGTTCTGTGATTAGGTGTGTTTAAATACAACATAAACAACAGCATTCCAAATTAGTTGTAAAAGCATGAAGTAATATTCCCATTAACCCAACACACCAAGGTTCCAACAGTTGAACAGCAAGCATAACACATGCATATATTGAACGACAGTAGACATTCCAACAGCATGCAGGGATGATTGGTGGCAACAGGCCACCATGATTGTGGTGTTTGAACAGGGCACATATATCAAAGTGAATGCAGATATTTATAGAACAATAGGACATATGTCCCAACAAATGTTTTGAGATTACACATACCCATTGAGGTGTGGAATTGTATTGTTTATGCACATACAGTAGGGTGTAGAAAGAAACCTCAATTAACATCTTATAAGTACTTTTAGTCTACACTACATTCCTATTGACTGCAGGTGTATATCCCCTACATGTATTATTACACTTGCCAACATGCATTAGGTTGTGTAATGGGTTTGGCTAGTTCATTATATACCTGACCTATATCTGACATACTAACTGTCCAAGACGCAGATGTTACTGCTACATATTTATTGATTTTATTTATATTTCTTTATCTACATATCTGGATGTGTTCACATGACATTTTCAGTTAAATTTGTGCAGAACCCTGCATTTCGTGTAGCACACTCACATTTCTGGGGAACAAATTAACGAGCTACTCGTGTGCCAGATTTACTTATGCATGCCAGCCAGTAACTGACTGTTGAGGACTGTATATATGCTTCACAGCTACTGGTATTTCTATCAAGGACTTTAGATGGGACTGCCCAACTGTGGGTTGCCAGCACTTATTAAAACAGTACTATTTGCATAATGCAAGGGTACAACAACATTTCAAAGTAAGTGACACAGACACACTCCAAGTTTTATTCCTTTATTAATTACATTACACACTTTTCCACAGGCTCTCTCCTTTATTTGATATTACAGTCCATATGGCAGACATATTCAAGACATATTATACCTTTATTAATAAGTTAGATCACTCTTTTTCAGGCTTTCTCACTTATTTTATATGACAGTACTTTCAGAGATATTATTCCGGACATATTTTACCTTTCTTAATGGGTTACTACACTCTTTTTATGGCTCTATGACTTATTTTATATAACAGTACATGCAGAGAAATTATTCAGGGCATTTTATGGCTGTATTATTGGGCTACAACACTTTCTTTCAGGCTCTCTCACCTATTTTATATAACAATGCATGCAGAATTATTACTAACCTGCCTAAAGGCACAGCCTTAGCAGCCTATCTGCATAGGCTTACTGATTCGCAGCACGGACACCTGCAGCTGCGAAGTAAATGAAGGGATATTGAGACATACCTATCCATTATATAGAATAAATTAGCATGTCGTACATACTGCATTTCATGGCTACCTACTCAGCTGTGGGGCATCTTGCATCCCACAAGCCTCCTGTATCTATTGGTTCAGTAGGTCCTGCTTCTGTCTCTTCAGGTCTGCATGGTGGTGACGGACCTGCTCACCAGTCCGAGGAATGCCTGTAACACTGGTGAGGTCATGAGCTAACCGGTTCCAAGCCTCTGCTTTGTACTCCATCCCTTGGAACTGGCCCTGCAGGAGTCTTGACTCATGACAGTGGACAAGGAGCCAAACCATGAATTTCGACTCCTCGATGCCCCAGCGCTGCGCTCTAAAGCATGTACCCTCTCCAGCACCAGCCATTCTAACTGCAGATGGGAGCTACAATCAGTTATAGTGAGTATTCCCACCTATGGGGCTTAAATATGCTGCATTTCCCACACTTTTTTGTGATTGGCCATTTTTGAAAATTCTCGGCTGACTGCAGACCTGCTTAGCAATGGTTAATCTACCATTTATAAGTATATGTATTTTAACAGTAGCTATTTATACAAAGCTGTTGTGGCTTAGTGGTTCAGTACTTTGATTATGGTGCACAGTGTCCTGGGTTCGACCCTTGCCATTGCTTTTTATTTTACTACTGTCCAGACAGGCTAAGGGGTGTAGCTGTGTTTAAGCAACTTTGCTCTACATTGCTCCACGTTGCCCTATGATGTGCTGGTTGGCGCGGCGCACACCTCCGCGCAAACCGATTGGGCTGGTAAAGCGCTATTTAGCTATGGGCAACTACATTGCACTGGGTAAAGTGCTGTTTAACTACAGGCAACTATATTGTGCTTGGTAAAGCACTGCTTAACTACAGACAACTATATTGCACTGGGTAAAGCGTTGCTTAATGGCGGGCAATTATATGTCAGGTTCCTTTATATATATACATTTTGTTCACTGATACATAGGCCATTTCAATGCTTTTTAGTAAAAGTTTAATCATATATGTCAGGAATTATTTCATATACTAATTTAGAACATAAAATAAGAAGGGGAGTGGTGGGACTCAAACTGTGAATGCCTCCTCTTTGTGCGAACGCTCTACCACTACGCTATTGCTATTTGGTGTAATTTGCATAAACATTCCTTATTATGCTCTTCCATGTCGAGATTGCTAACTGCAGCTAAGCAATGGGCACATCCACACACACACACGCAAATACGGGCAGCTATATTGGGAATTAGAAAAAAAAAAATGTTTTACTTTTTATAACTGTGCTGGGGGTTTACAATGTCAGGGAGTGTGGTGTTGGGTACATGGACATTTGAGTGGACTCGCTCTTGTGTGTTGACATTTTGCATTTCAGACACTTGCAGGGGTGTGGACCTTTAGACTGCTCAGCAGTCGGACACGCACCCTGCTTTCCTGCAGGGTCCGTGGTAGACTTGGAGTAGAGTCAGCGTGCCCTCATGAATATTCATGGCACGCTGATGGCATACCATTCAACTGCAGCCTCCGAGTAAGACTTATTTAGTCTTACATGGAGGATTCGTGAATCCGGAGGAATGGCTTCGCAAACACCACCCAAATTAAAGGTTTTAATAAACATCAATACATAAATAAGACTTACTAGGGGGACAGATTTATTACTTAACACCTCCCTCCTTTCTGAAATAATTTTCTATTATATAAAAAAGAGTGATAAAGAGATGTCCTTTAAGGTTGATCTTAATGATTGAAGGGACATCATAAATTCATCTTGTGCCTGACTTATTTTGCCCTCCTTTAGCTAGGAAGTGCCCTATGATGTTGGGTATTAACATATTTGCAAGGTGACAGTAGTCCATGGACTGGCTTTGTCTTGTGAAGTCTATGAATTCATTAATCAGTTTTATTTCTAAGTATTGACATGCATTTTGGTTTGTTGTTTATTCAACAGAATAACTGAACAAATGTGAATTTGCAAACATATTGATTCAATTCTAACAGTATTTCTTGCGGAAAACATGATCTAATGGAATTTATTTAGCAGCATAACATTTCACTGTGGGTAGCTTTTTATGTCTCCATTATAAATCATGGTATTTCTCTTTTGTTTTTTAGCTATTTTTACCATTCAGCTATTGGTAGATTATTTATTATAATGGACCTAAGCTCTGTGCCTGCTGTGTTTTGTGAAGCTATCAGAGCGATGTCAATGAACTGGTTTTATAAGTCACCATTATAATGTGATGTAAGATGTCTGTGTCTTTTAAATCAAAAAATAAAATATTGTCAGAAATGAAGCAGGTAGTATTAAATGTTCTCCTATGCATATTGCTTTTTTAATTGTTATGGACATTGTATATAGTTTATTTGTTTTTTTCTTGTTATCATATTGTTAAGTTATTGTGTTATAAAATGAATAAAAACATTTTGGAAAAAAAGAATTAAAGCAGGTGGTGAATTGTTGTGTGATGCTTGAGGAAGTTTTTGATGGAACTGATTTCTCTGAATGAATCTAAAGTTGTTTAGAATGTTGATATGAGTGCATCCTGTCCTCAGGAAGAGGAGATTGGAATGTTCAATGAAATCTTTCACTCATCCTGTAGGTGGACATCTTGTTGTCATAAGAATGATGCTAGACCTCATCACCAACATACAATGCAGACAACACATGCCTGTAAAGTACTGATGCATAGACACACAAGTAGAGTAGAGAATGTAACTGCAATGTACAATATTTACAAGACATCTTTCTTTTGCCATGGGGATCTAAAATACAAGATTATTGACTTGGCTTTGCTGGCAGGCAGCAACCTTATATATGTTTCTGATGCATTAGAGGCTAATTGCAGACTATAGCTTAAAGGAATTCAAAATGTTCATTTGAAATCCTTTAACAGTGCTATTCAGAATTAGACAAGACCATTCACAACCAGCACTGCAGTCTGACAGTCAGATGGTTTATCAGAAGGATCCTGTTAATCAAAACTCCTCATGAAAGATGCATCATAAGAGAATTCACACAACCTGAATAAATGTGATACTAGGATTCACTCAGAAGTTATACCAAGTCTCTCAATATAAAATATGCATTCAGGAGACTTATTTCCTTTGATTAGTAAATATATCCAGTGTATTCTTTCAAATAAACTGTCGTAATCAATGAATCCACCAGTAGCAAAAAGGCAATGTGATATTTTTCTGTGAACAAATCTGGGCTGTACCTACAAATGGTCTGCTGTGATCAGTGTACTACCCCAGTAAACATACTAACAAACAAATAAATAAACAAAAAGTAAACACCAGTCATGCATATGCATATCTGAGATATATATTAAGGCACGATGGCTCTTAAAACTGAAACTGCTCTCCTTGTAAATATTTATGTATGAAGCCTGGTCTGAGGTTGTCATTTCCTTCCAGTATCCCTTTTGATCTGAGAGTTAAAAAAGGTGAGGATAGCTATGGCTCCATCCTACAGGAACATATTTCCTGGGACCTATTCAGAAGTGATCTTCTCATCCAAAGAGAGTACAATATGTGCTGATTTTAATTAAGTGGGTAGTGTCTTAGTGATAATTGATGGCTGAAAATTGTTTTCCGATGTCCTCCTCATATTGTCACTTATACATTCATTCCACGTGCAGTTATAATTTATGAAACCATGTTGCATTCATTCAATGTTCCAGCTTAAGCTATTGCAAAAGTAACCTACGGACTGAACATCTGGATGGATTCACCCTATTCAGGTAGACTATTTCCTGAGAAGAAAAGTAAAAAGTAAAAGGAGGATGAGTAAAGATTCATCCTGGATATGATATAAAGCAGAAGCTCTTCAGGTTTACCTGCTTCATGTCTTTACAAACATTATATCACTGGCAGATATGAGCAGGTTGACTTCCACAAGTTATGTAACTTACCATGATTTAAAAATTACAAAGTTTTAAAAGTTGCATGTTCTCCCTGTGTTCGCGTGGGTCTCCTCCGGGTACTCCGGTTTCCTCCCACATTCCAAAGACATGCATCTGGAGCATTTCTTCCCGGGCATCCACTGAAAACAGGCTCTGTTGAACCTAGTCGGACATTCCCGGACAACAAATGTTAAATAAAAAATAAATAAATAAGTCATTCAAATACATTGCTGTAATCCATAAAACCACTGGCAACAAAAAGGCTGTATTATATTTCTCTGTGTATAAATCTGCTTACTGTTGCTTTCTTAAACAATTATTGTAGTTCTGCATACTAACATGTGACAATTTGCACGTTCTCAGAATTGCAAAGTTATTGTTACTGACAATCCCAAGAACTACATAGTGATATTTAATATAAATTGTATAAAATATATTTCATACTCATAATCTTGATGCTGCATTACAAAGCTGTGTGTCTTTGCAGTACTGTATAACTTAAGTTATGCTGAATAAATTTCATTTCTACCTTTGACTCAGGTCATGACTGAAAAATGTATTTGGACCAGTTCCCTTACTTGCTGAATAAGTTTAAATAAATAAATATATGTAAGAATCATGGTTTCACTGACTAGGTGATATAAGTAGAAAATCTGGCATTATTTTATTTGTATTTGTAAATATAGAGGAAGGCTGGTCTTAGAACTTTTTTTTTCAGCCGTGACATTGTCACAAAGGCATACATATACAAAAACAGATTGCACAGAAAATGATGTTTGCCTATATAATAAGTTAAAAACAAGGCAGTTACAATACTTAACCCCCGGGATTCATGAAGCTCGGCGCAAGGCCAGCGTAAGGCCTGTGCCGGCCATACGGCATATATATGGTGTAGTAGCGCCATATGCATATTAATGAAGGTGCGCTGTCACCACATCCACGTGCATAGGAAACATGTGGGAGTGCATGGGGCGTTTCTAAGTTGCGGCCGGAGGCGTGTCAATGTCAGCTGTCGATGAGCAACCTAAATTGCTGAATATTATAGTCTGCCTGCAATAGTAATCGCACCTATCAGTGTCTGTGGATAATGAAACGTATGCAAAGCATGCAAGACAGTTCCTGGCCACACAAAATTGAGAATCAAACAGAAATGCACGCAACACAATATGAGTTTCCATCCTTGGAACAAATGATATTTAAAATCGTGTGTCCGTAATGTACTGCACTGTAAGTAGTTATACCCAGTGGAAGTGAAGCGCAACATGTCAGCGTACCACCAATACACACTTCCAGCCCCATGGACAGGGTCAACAGCAGTCCCACATTGGTAGTGATAGTACACAGTTGGGCAGTTGTGGCCATATAACAATCCTAAAGAAACCTGACAGTCCATATTGTATACCAAATCACACAAACGAAAATTAATATTAAAATGTGCTATACACATGAACAGGAACGTAACCGGCACATACTCATAGGATGGTATATGCAGAACCAGGACATCCAAATGCAGAACCCATGCATGCATAAGGCAATATGCAACCTCCCCTGTATAACACATAACCCGCACCCATGTCCGAATGTCCACCAAATCCAGCTACCAGCCTTGCGCAGCCGTACACCTACACATAGCGAGTATTACCCATCTGTAGTAGGAAGTAATGCCCTAGGCAGTGTCAGGATTGCAAACTATGTATCCCACGTTTGTAAATATCCCATCACAGTTTCGTAAATCCAAATGCCCGCGCGTTCATGTTTTGGCAAAATGTGTGTGCATCCCGCGTGGGATAAGTAACCTGTATAAACATCAGAGTTGTTTACATGCCACGATGTCTAGTACTGTACACATCTGGACAAAAGTTGTATGTGTAGTCACGGTACTGTTCAGTTTCTAGACGGACATGCAAAACATACTACGCAGGACGGAACACCTGTCCACCATGCAGGTCTCCCCACATGAATTATCGACAGAATATATTCTACTCAATCACATACTGACACCACACCTCTCAACCTATTACAGCAACAAAATCTGGACAAAGCCTAAAATGATGGGTGGGCAAATAGGGACAGATGTGAATACTGCTCTCACAAACTTCGAAAGTTCACAAAATAATAGTATGTACATTAGCATGAAATGTTGTGAAGGATGTGGGGTAGTCCCCGAGAATTACAGAGGTCCGTACATATTTACAGTAACAAACCTTCACATTTGTTTACTGTACTACTGCAAACCTGTAGTTAATTCATGTCCAAAATAGTAATCCTCGTATGAATGAATGCAGGAATTAGTCAAATGTGAATGGGAACACCACTCACCATGGATTATGTATTGTAACCACCCCCACCCATATTATGTATTGCCAACATAATAAGCTGCTGACAGGTGTCCACACACCTGTGTCTGTAAACACAGGTAAAATGTATAAAATGGACAAACTCTGTCCATGTGCTTTGTCTGACATTTGAACACGGTCAGGGCAGTTCCGTTCACCAGGCGGACAGGCCTAAACCCAGATCACCGCATGAACACCCTGACAATCAAAGACTTGTATGTGCCAGGACTATAAGCCTTGGAGTTCTGAATATCCCTGGAGTGATTAAATATGCAGCATGGGTCCAGAGCAGTAGGGAATAGGGAATGTGTAATATGTAGTACCGCGTTTTTCCCAGCAGGAGAATGGATGCCTGTGTTGTAAGTGAAGCGTTGAGGCATATGTTAATGTAGCTATGTACTATGGGTATGCATATAAATGAGTCAGAACACCAATAGTATAGTGGTTACAGCATCCGGCCAATGTGAATGCAGTCCCAGTTCAACTACGACTACAACACATATAATGTTAAAGTGTAATGAATGCGTCTGTGCTGTACAGACATTTAAATATGTAATGGTGAACGTGTGTTTCGCATATGTGCGTTAACCAGATTACAGATTTTTACTGGTACTGTCACAAGTAATAAAGCCCACGTAAGCACAAAGACTTAGTAAACATATGTAACCCACAATAAGGATATGCAAGTGCACCAGCACATGTGTAATCCGCTCACAGCATAGCAAATGAATGCTGTTTTCTACACGTTATTTCTATATATGGATATATACATTTGTGTATAGATATATATCCACAGACTTAAACTAAATAAATATATGAAATAAAGAATGTACAGACATATATATATATATATATATATATATATATATATATATATATATATATATATATATATATATATATATATATATATATATATATATATACACATATATACATAACAAACATATAAACATATGTCCTTGTAGATATAACATATGTACATAAATAGGTTACATCATAGCTATTATGGATAGACACACAGACATGCAATAAAGGTAAATACACTGCTGCTTTCCAAACCATTGCCCGGAAAGTACCAGTGTGCCAGATCTGCAAGTTCTACTCTTTAAACATGGATATAGGTGTCCTTTGCAGGACCCCAAAAATTGTGAATCTGTACAGGCACTGTCCTGTAATGATTGCTGCAAAGAAGTGTCATCCGCAACTACAATATAGCTGTACATGCAACAGTAGCTTGTGCAAGTGTAATAACACATGGGTTGACAGAATGTATCAAACAAAATATTCCCCTGCACGTCAGGAACTGCACGGCTTCTAAGTGAATATCTCCAAGTACAAAAAACAAGCACAAAAAACAAGCCAGCAGCAAGCAGATAGTGTCCAAAAGAGCAGTTTAATAAAAACTACCCCAACAGCATAATGGCATCCAAAAACATACCGGTTTCGGCAATGGTTAGAAACCTAGCCTTCTTCAGTGTACAGCAAGAAGCCAAGACAGAAATGCTGTATTTAAACAGATGAAACCATGCTGATTGGTTACAAAATAATAAGCATGTGCTGATAATCAAACAGCATAAAGTAACACATAGTTTTTTATGGCATGAATACATTCAAAAATAAATCATTAAAGGGCTTGAGTACATACTTATCATAATTGGCTATCTTAATCTATATTTTAGTAACACATATACAAAATACAATTTACTAAATGTGAAACACCAATTATACATGAGCCAATGTTGAACAAAATATGCATATGTGCAGAATGCATAATAAATCAGAATACATACTACAATATTGGCATGAGTTAATCCAATATGAATATAAAAATATATATGTGTATTCTGAATATAGGAATACCATATGTTCCACAAAACATGTATAATATATTCAATTTATAAACAATCATTTATCCCAGGGCTAAATAATGCTCCTAGTTTCGTGATCCATTTCTTTTCTTTAAGATTAAGTTTATTGTGCCAACCACTCTTAATGGTTCTATCACCAATGATTTTGTCGATAATAGTGAAATGAAATTTGGCAGTACTGTGTATCAGAGTGTGTTTATATAATGCATTAGTAGTTTTATGGCATCTAATGTCACTGAGATGCTCTGAGATACGTAGTTTAACTGGTCTTGATGTCTGTCCTACATAAAATGAATGGCAAGTGCAACATGCCAGATAAACGGCCCAATCTGTGTTACAATTTGCAAAAAATCTAATGTCAAAAACAGTATTGGTATTCCTACTGGTAAACTCCTTAGTTTTCAACATATGCTTACAGTTGACACAGTGGCCACATGGAAAAGAGCCAATAAGCCTATCACCTAAAATTGTAGTTTGATATACTTGTGGTAAGGTGGACTCATGGTGATGTTTGTAATGATTAAAGTGACCAGCCAAATTCTTTCCCTTACGAAAAGAAAAGAGGCACTTATCAGGAACAATGTTTTTAATTCTGACATCAGCCTCCAAAATATTCCAGTTGTCCCTAATAATCTTAATAAAGTTGTTTGTATTTCTACCAAATGTTGTAGTGAGTCTAAGTTTGTTTGTCTTGATATGTTTCTTTTTATATGTTAATAAATTCGGTCTATGTAGACCCCTAGCATAATTCTGAGCCATGGTCACATATCCTGAACAATAGCCACGCTCAATGAATCTGTTATGCAAATCCTGAGCATGATTGACATAAGTAGTGTTCTCAGAACAATTCCGCCTGATCCTAATAAATTGCGATTTAGGGATGTTCTTTGCGATATGTTTTGGATGAAAGCTGGATGCGTGGAGAATCGTATTATATTGGGGGAATTTTCTATGGGTTTCAGTTGTCAAGGTGTTGTCATTATTCCTAGTTACCAAAACATCCAAAAATGTAATGGATTCCCGATCATAAGTAATAGTAAATTGTATTCCCCATATATTATCATTCAGGTATTCCATAAATTCCTGAAGATATGGAATGTCCGATCTCCACACCATCCAGCAATCATCCAAATATCTGCGCCAGATATCAATTTCCGGCAAAAACAGATTATGAGTGTCATCATAAATCATAATTTGTTCAATATAGGCCATAAACAGATCAGCATAAATTGGGGCAAAAGATGCCCCCATAGCTGTACCTCTGGTCTGAAGATAACATTCCTGGTTGTAGAAAAAAACATTCTTAGTCAAAACATGCTCAGTTAGATTCAACAAGAGGGTATTGAAACCAGGTTGATATAATTTAGATTCATTGAGCCAAAATTCAATTGCATCAAGTCCACCCCAATGTGGAATATTAGTGTAAAGTGAACTTACGTCCAAGGTACATAGTAACCATTCTGTATCCAACTGCATATCATTTACAATACTCAAAAATTGAGTGGTATCCTGTATTCGTGATCTTACATATGGTAGCAATGGCTTTAAATGCATAGTTAGGAATTCAGAAAGAGGTTCTGTTATCGACCCCATGCCTGATACAATCGGCCTTCCAGGTGGATGTGAGAGATCCTTATGTATTTTAGGTAGAAAGTAAATATATTGTCTAGTAGGATCAGTAATTGTTAACTGATAACGTGTTTTCTTGTCAATAATACCATTTTCAACAGCAGAATTCAAAAAGTCATCAATGTCCTTTTTGAAAACCAAGGTGGGGTCCAGTGGCATTTTAGTATAATATTTGACATCATTAAGTTGTTTATGTGCTTCAATGTCATAAGCACACCAATCTAACACTACCACTGCCCCTTCTTTGTCTGCGTTGATAATGACTAGTTCTTTATTGTTTACAAGTTCCTCTAGACAAGATTTTTCACCATCAGTGATGTTATTAGGCATGGGTCTCTCATAATTATGCTTAAAATGTAACTCACTAAGTACACTTCTCAAAAAGAGGTTAACAGCTGGATGCATAGGAGGAGTGAAATTAGAAGCATGATATTTGAAACCTTCCTGTTGTGAATGTGCAGTATCCCCTTGTTCCTGAAAAAACAATTTTAGATTAATAAGCCTACAAAATGAAAATAAGTCATTAGTAAATGAGTCTTCTGGAACAAAAAAAACAGGAATAAAGGATAAACCTTTATTTAGTAGAGATATCTGTTCATCTGATAAAATAGTGCTAGAAATGTTACATACATTATTTATTTTTTGGTCAGTATCTCCAACAGATTTTGCAGACTGGTAACTTTTTCCGTGCTTCCTGCCCCCCCTCCTCCTCCTACCCCTGTGTTCCCTAAAGGGGATACATAATTTTTACGTTTGGGAGTGGGGGAATCCATGGTGGACTGTGTGTCAGTATCTGTACCAGATGAGGTCTCCAAATCAGTGGACTCTGTATTATTACTATGCCCTTTTAGTATGGAACGTGGACGTTTCCTTTTAGATTTAGAGACTTGCTTCTTAGCAATCTGTCCTTCTTGGAATCGGACATGTCTGACAGTCTTGAACGGTTGTCCCTTATCATAGTCAGAAATATCACGAGAAAACTTTTTAAGTTTTCTATCCTTTAAAATAGTATCAAAACTCAACAGTTCAGTACTCAATTTTGATAGTAAAGCCGGGAAAAAAGTTTCATTTTGGTAGTGATTGCATTCCTCAATCAAATTCAAAACTAAAGTAGTTTCACTCTCAATGATTCTAGTATAATGCTCAGATAAAGCTTTTACAAACTTCATCGAGCATTCTTGTTGTATAAGATTCCATTCCGAGAGTAAACTATCATCAGGACTTGCCACCAAGGGCTGTATTTTCACTCTGAGACCCCTAGGGCAAATGCCCTTAACCAAATATGCTTTTAATAGTTTGTGGTGCCAAACACTAGATCTCAAGGCCTTCATATTTTTGTTAAGTGAGGCAAATTGTTGTTCACATTTCTGTTCGGGTTTTAAAGAGATTATGTTTCCTGGGGCAGTGGTGTCATTTCCAATGCCAAATGCTGCAATATCATCTTTATCTGATGATAAATCCAAAAGAAGCTTTTGAGATCCATATTGTGACCCAAATTATTCTTATATAGAACCACGGCCTGTATATCAAGATCAAATAATCAAACAATAGTTAGACAATAATGGCTCAACACCATAGAACTAAAAATTAGTTGGTTGTAGCCACGTCTGATACAGGTCAATAATGGTATTTGTATAATAATATATATGTGAATAGTCAAAGGTCTAATGCTTGGCCCACAAATAACATTTGTTTATTAATATTAAAAATATATAAAGATAGTCCCAGAAGTGAAGATATGTAACTTAAAATACAATGATCCACCTAGAATCAATGGAGTGAAAATTATAATAGAGTATTATTATGTATCTAAATATTCTGGAGTTGTTCAAATATTGTCAACCATATCATGGACAGATACTGACTTAGTCCTTCAATCCCATGTAGATTGTTGACTTATACTAAGTAAACTGAGTCATATAGGTACCAAAAAAATTATTACTGTATAAAGTCATATAAACTGAGTTGCTTATTACGAAACTAGAAAGCAACATGGATCTGTCGTATCTGTAATATAATGTCAGAAAGATAGTTATAAATCAACAAAGTTATTTCAAGAATTTGTTCACATTAGCCCTTAGCAAATGTATGGAACTAGCACAAGTTAGATTATGAGTATTTGCAAAATTGAAAAAACAGGAGCTTAATATAGCAAAACATGAACATAAACCCTACATAACTGTACTTCAAAAGGTACTGTTATTGTTCAAATCATGTAAAGTCAATCATAAACTGTTACTGACTGAGTATAGCAAATGCAATTTGCTTATACTGAAGTTAAGTTAGTCATATAGACTACAAAATAGTAATATTATTATCTTAACTGATTTCCTAACTGTGGAGTTCAAAGACATAATGCGTCTTCAGTGTCTATAATTAGCTGTGCGGATGAGTATTCTTAATCAGCCAGATTTGCTAATTTTCATCCATAATTGTCATCTTAAACTTGAACCTAATATATATCCAATGAAAGATGAAAAGCTGTTATTAAGATTATACAGCATATGTATATACCCCAAAGAAGAAGAAATAATTATAAAAGTGAACAAAATGAGCAATAAGCCCAGTATGAAAACCAACAGATTAACTCCAGATGAAAATCGGAGATGTTATCCCTACACACAGAAAAAGGATAAACAGATGTTGTTTCAAAAATAAAAAATAAAAAATGTAATCCAATCCCTATTACAGAATACAAATAACACTGGGCCTATATAGGCCATGTACAAAAAATCAAAAACATGACCTGAACAATAACCCTATATTAACATGAAGTTATACCTTGGAAAAATGATCAAAAGTAGCTCACAGCCCCTGCATACAATGATGTTATCAGCCAATGTAACAATCATATATTAATATATGCTAGAAATCAGTCCAAAGACGGAAAAAATAAATTCCGACTACCAAAAAAATGTATATAAACTATTGACATAAAATTCCATATGTCAATAGGTCCCATCAATATCATCAGGAACAAAAGATGAATCATATATCTCCAACAGTTGTATCAAAATTCCCAGAATTTGCAATTGGATTATTTAAACCCTGTTCCAATGTCATCCACAAATAGCAAGCCAAAAAATAAAAAATGGCTGCTATAAAGGTTTAAGTATATCAATTATTATGAAATGTTGCTGAAGTTCTCCAACCGTCGACAATCCAAACACTACAACACATGCAGTCCACATCAATACAAAATGGCCATGTTGAAAAATAAGGCCCTACATATATGTCCAGCCGTTGATAGTTGGAAAGGTATTCGTTATGATCCCTAGTTTAATATCGTATAAAATATATACTTTAGAATACCCCAGATGAAATCGCAAATTCACCCAGTTTGTGTATTAGTCCACTTGCCCAAAGGGCTGCAACAACAATATCAAAAATAATGTCCCACGTACTTCAAACATAGAATATATAACAACCCTAAGGAGATAGTATAATTACAAATATATAAACTAAACATATAGTCACAGATGAGATGGCACAGTTCACGATGGTTTCCCCAAAAAGAGCAGAAAAAACGTGTTGCAAGCAAAATGCTCCCCTGCACGTACAGCTCTCAGCGACTAGCACCAAACACTCAGTTTCCCAAATCGTCGTCAATCCATATAATGCACTACTCACATGTAATGTCCACAGCATGAATACTAATCGCCATAGATTAGAAAAAATAATTGTTCGATTCCCCTGGTTCCAAATGATATAAAATGTGTAGTCAAAACAACCCTAAACGGAATCGCAATTCACCCGGTCCGTATACTCATGATACAAACACTCTAAGATGTACACAGGCCACGCCGGAGATGATATCCATCGCGTTGAATGTGGTGCAAATAAAGATAGTCCAATATTCATACGACAGTGAGTTATGAAAGGCAGTATGTACAAAAAACACATTCAGAAATAGAATGTGAAGCAACCCAAATGATACGAACTCAAGTCCAAAAAAACTTAGACCAACCGCATGGTCACAGATACAATGACACAGTCCACCATAGTTTTCCCCCAGCAGGAGCAGAAAGGAAGTGCAACAAACAAAATATTCCCCTGCACGTCAGGAACTGCACGGCTTCTAAGTGAATATCTCCAAGTACAAAAAACAAGCCAGCAGCAAGCAGATAGTGTCCAAAAGAGCAGTTTAATAAAAACTACCCCAACAGCATAATGGCATCCAAAAACATACCGGTTTCGGCAATGGTTAGAAACCTAGCCTTCTTCAGTGTACAGCAAGAAGCCAAGACAGAAATGCTGTATTTAAACAGATGAAACCATGCTGATTGGTTACAAAATAATAAGCATGTGCTGATAATCAAACAGCATAAAGTAACACATAGTTTTTTATGGCATGAATACATTCAAAAATAAATCATTAAAGGGCTTGAGTACATACTTATCATAATTGGCTATCTTAATCTATATTTTAGTAACACATATACAAAATACAATTTACTAAATGTGAAACACCAATTATACATGAGCCAATGTTGAACAAAATATGCATATGTGCAGAATGCATAATAAATCAGAATACATACTACAATATTGGCATGAGTTAATCCAATATGAATATAAAAATATATATGTGTATTCTGAATATAGGAATACCATATGTTCCACAAAACATGTATAATATATTCAATTTATAAACAATCATTTATCCCAGGGCTAAATAATGCTCCTAGTTTCGTGATCCATTTCTTTTCTTTAAGATTAAGTTTATTGTGCCAACCACTCTTAATGGTTCTATCACCAATGATTTTGTCGATAATAGTGAAATGAAATTTGGCAGTACTGTGTATTAGAGTGTGTTTATATAATGCATTAGTAGTTTTATGGCATCTAATGTCACTGAGATGCTCTGAGATACGTAGTTTAACTGGTCTTGATGTCTGTCCTACATAAAATGAATGGCAAGTGCAACATGCCAGATAAACGGCCCAATCTGTGTTACAATTTGCAAAAAATCTAATGTCAAAAACAGTATTGGTATTCCTACTGGTAAACTCCTTAGTTTTCAACATATGCTTACAGTTGACACAGTGGCCACATGGAAAAGAGCCAATAAGCCTATCACCTAAAATTGTAGTTTGATATACTTGTGGTAAGGTGGACTCATGGTGATGTTTGTAATGATTAAAGTGACCAGCCAAATTCTTTCCCTTACGAAAAGAAAAAAGGCACTTATCAGGAACAATGTTTTAATTCTGACATCAGCCTCCAAAATATTCCAGTTGTCCCTAATAATCTTAATAAAGTTGTTTGTATTTCTACCAAATGTTGTAGTGAGTCTAAGTTTGTTTGTCTTGATATGTTTCTTTTTATATGTTAATAAATTCGGTCTATGTAGACCCCTAGCATAATTCTGAGCCATGGTCACATATCCTGAACAATAGCCACGCTCAATGAATCTGTTATGCAAATCCTGAGCATGATTGACATAAGTAGTGTTCTCAGAACAATTCCGCCTGATCCTAATAAATTGCGATTTAGGGATGTTCTTTGCGATATGTTTTGGATGAAAGCTGGATGCGTGGAGAATCGTATTATATTGGGGGAATTTTCTATGGGTTTCAGTTTCAGTTGTCAAGGTGTTGTTTATTAAACTGCTCTTTTGGACACTATCTGCTTGACAGAATGTATGACATATGTCCCGATACGCGGAGAGTGGATAGTGCTTAGAAGTGACTTCATACTTTATTATCGCTCACATTAAATATGTCTTATGACTACTGTGGAGGGGTGTCAGGTATGGGAATCATGGGTATGCAATAATGGGCCTAGGTGCCTAGGTGTTGGTTGGCATGGATTTATTAGGTCCGCCCCATGGGAGTGATTAATATTCCTATGTGGGTATAGCACACACCTATATCTCCCAGAAATGAAGAACCCATCTACTGGATATTGTGTAAACCATTGGGGGAAGACGTAGGGACTTATATTTATTTTATTTTTATTTTTTATTTTACATTTGTTTACCGGGCTGGTCTGACTGGATATATTTCCATTTTCATCAGAGGCCCGGGGAGAAAAGCTCCACATAGAGACAAAACACAGTTACGTTATACATAAAAAGAAAAAATAAGTAGCAGGTTAAACATGATTCAAGACTACATTACAGAATTCTACATACATACCCTGTAGAGAAAACAATTAAGTTGTAGTTATAGAAATACAAAATAGAAAGGTTCTGTAACAGTAAAATATTTGTGGCAAGTGTAGAGCACATTCAGGAAATTTCTTTTACATTCAAAATTCTTTAATGGATTGTAATAGATGCTACTTGTAAAAGAAGTAGATTGTTAGGGAAACTTCTCAAAGTGTAGGTAGTAGAGAGCGAATAGAAAGAAGGTGTTAAAGAGAGAGAGAAAAAAAAAATTATGGAAGTCACAATTTTTAGTCAGGATTGAAGCATGGACATAACCATATATCAGTGTCTTGTAAGCGATTATCATGGACGTACATGCATACAACTAAGATGGTAACCATAACTCTCAACCTTTCAGAATAAGACATCTGGACAAAGGCATTTTAAAATAAGTACAAATAGGGAATATTTTAAATATTCCTCTTACAAAGTTAGAACGTTGATAGAATAATGGATCATTCATTAGTATGAATGTTTTGAGGGTTATTAATTATAAACTACTAATGTCTGTCATTATTGTCTAACTCCACAGTCCCTAATGACTTGTCACTAAATTGCCAGAAAGGCACAATATTATGAAAAAAGGAACAAAATTATAAGTCTAAGTTCGGGACATTTACCCAAAATGTGTACAGTTGAGAGGTATGAAGGTAACCCTGTCCTAAATAAATGTACAGAACTAGTGAGATTAGGTGGACAGGTGTGAAGAAAGACGTGATGACAAATGACCAAACATGTATAAGTCAAAAGCATGTACCTCAATAAATGTGATGAATACTTATGCCCTGTGATAGTCAATGTGGAAGGTTAATAGAAACAAAATAAATTTGTCCCTCAGGGTGTTATGCAGTGTCCCCGATACAGTGTTCAGTCTCCCACACTCGCATGTGAGTTCTGCCACTGACGGAAAGTGCAAATACCGGAGAACACATAAGGTAGATGACAGCAGAATATGTTTTGATTAGCACCTGTTGGCTTTTGTGAGGAACACAACATTCTGGGCGGATGTGTCCTACAAAAAGAATGTAATGGCATCTGGCCTGTGATTTCTTCATATATTGTGTGTAGTGGTGTAATAAAATGATATATCTTGTATCAGAAACAGATACATGTTATAGGAAACAGTATTATTGACTATACTACTACAAGAAAAATCTGAAGGTATGAAAAGCGCTGAAGTAGTCAGTTTAGTATTGACCGCAGGTATGTGTTGACTTGTCAAATGTCACAGCTATATATATAGTTCCTATAGGGCTGTCACCTCTAGAAATGATGAAAGTGGGAGCTGCTCTGTAGAAATGTCAGACATAGCAGGTCAAAACATACCTACAGCCATGCATACTCTACAAATAGACATATTAGCACACAGCAAAGCTTAGGCCAGGATTCACAAAGCCTTGGCCGGTGTGTACGAGTAGAGTAAGAGTAGAGCAAGGCAAAATGTCTGCCGAGCTATTCAGCAATATCATGTAGGTGCGTGTAAGACAGCCCCTAAAATGAACGTTGCACGGACAATGTTAGGATATGCAAATTACCCCATTTGTAGGTGAAAGCTATGCAAATAATGTAAAATTTGCGATACATGAAACAGTAAGCTGTCCGTGCAAGAGTAGAGTTATGTGCAGAAATGTACTCGGATGTTAACCGAGTAACGTTCTGCAAGTAGCTAAATGGAGCAATGTCAGCTGCAAATAAAGGATGAATTTAGTTGAAGAAGCATGCCAATGGCCAAATATAAGGCCAGTGGCATGTTTTTCCATTGGAAATTAATAAAACTCTAGTTGTCCTCCCCGATCTCCAGTGTTTAAGCGTAGCGCAGTGGCGCGAATACTCGCTGCGCTTACAAAACAAGAAAAAAATGTAAAATATACATAGAAATTGTAATGTTAGTTAAAAGTTAGTTCGCCATGCAGGTGAATGGCAAGCTGAAGACAACATGGCTACTGAGTAGTGGCTGCTATGTGTGGAAGCGCACCTTCAGAGATGTAACCAAGCATTAGTAGGCAATCCTATGCAATTGAGGCTGAGGATAGTGAATGACAATTTGTCCTGCCATATGGGCCAAGCCTCTACAGTGTAAGAGTAGGTTAAGGGGACTATCAACATAGAAGATAGGTGACAACATGAGTGTGTATGTATAAAACACTGTAATCTTATTGGAGCAGTGTGTCACATGTTTGCTGTCAGTTACTCATTAGTGGAAGAGGCGTATTATGATTTATCCTAGGTAAAGTCAGGAAACTGACGGTGTACGCCATGGATATCACTGAAGTTTCTTGCAAACCTGCTTACAGTGCGTTTGTGCCTGTGCGCGCCTGTAAGCCCGAGTAAGCATGTGTGCACGCGTGTCTGCCCGTGTGCGCGCGTTGAAGAATGAGTAAGCTAGTATAAAATTGCTGAAGCCCGTGTAATGTTGTGTAAGCCAGTGTAAGTGTTTGTATGCATGTATAAGCCTGTGTGCGCGCGTGGAAGCGGATGTGCACTTTACTGTGCTCCTATGCGAGGAGCTGCTCACTGTGGAAACAGACAGTGAAAAGGAAGGTAAACAAATAGCAGTAAGTTAACCAAGGAGAACTACCACAGCTAGCAGGTGAAAACAATCAGAACAAGCATATTACACAGCCAGTACAGTAGGCCAGCACAGCACAGCACTTACAACTCTACAAACAGCATTCCACCATGTTTTTCTCAGACACACTGCAACACTGTAGTATACTAAGTGAAGTGAAAACTGAAAAAGCTTAACTGAGACAACATAATGTTAGGGGCTGTCATTGCTATTATACATCAACATATGCAACATGCAGAGGATTGTGCCAATGTGAATGCTGCTCAGCAACACACAGTGAGTAGACGGAGAAGAGTGTGCAGGCACACGGTAACCTACCAGGGGCTACATGAGCTGGAGATAGTAGAGCGCTATAGAGTGGACAGAGACCTCATGCAGAAGATTGTGGAGCTGTGCAGGCCATGTCTCACACACAGAACAAACAGAGGGAAACCCATCCCAGTGGAAACCAAGGTATGTGTTGTCCTAAGGATACAAGCAACATGTACCTTCCAGAGATCAACTGGTGATATGACGTGGATTTCACAAACATCAGCATCCAGGGTACTGCACCATTTCATGAATGCCATGTCAGCACATGTCAGTGATCATGTATACATCCCCAATTCCCGTGAGGTATTGGGCAGCAATATGTGTCTTTTCCACACAATAGTGGAATACCCTGAGTACTGGATGCAATACACTGCACGCACATATGCATCAAAGCACCAGCCAGTGAGTGTGGTAGGGCCTACATCAACCACAAGAGCTTCCCTTCCATGAAGTGGTGATTTGTGTGTGATGGCCTGCCCATAATACTGAATGTGTGTGCTTGATGCCCTGGAAGCTGCAATGCTTCCTATAAGTGGCATCTGATGCAGCTGTACAAAACATTTGGTAATGGGGACAACCCTCATGGTCACCTAGTGGGGGATGCTGGATGTGCAGTTCAACTGTGGCTGATGACACACATCAGAAATGCACACACACATGAACAGGAATGCCATAATGAGGCACATGCACAAACAGAAAATGTAATCTAGCATGTGTTTGTGTTGCTCAAGTCACAGTTCTGGTGCCTGGACACATCTGGTGGAGCATTAAAGCACTTGTCAACTACATGTACCAGAATTGTCTGTGGCCTATGTCATCTGTGTCTCTCTCTCACACACACACACACACACATGGCAGTTTATATACATAGTGTGAGTGACTGTTCACGTATGTGTTTTACTGCAGAACAGTTCAAACACAGCAAAGTCTGTCAATAATGGACATTCATCATAGTTGTACAACCACCTTGGTGGATATGCATGCAGACCTCTCATTGCTTATGTGATGCAGTGATGTACTTCAAAATACCATTGTAAATGCAAATATCAAATGACAAATGACATAGCACTTGTCTATATGTACACAGTGTTACCCATTATACATATTAGGGTCTAATACCTATGTGTTACTGTTGGTATAGCATGTGTAGTAAATGTGGATAACTAACTCTTTTTAGCCTTATAGGTTTACAGCATGGGTTGGATAACACGTATCTGTCTGCATGATACCCTTGTGTAGAATAACTGTGTCATGTGCAGAATGCATTGTAGGCCACAGTATGAATTTCCAGATGTGGACAGGAATATCCCTATTGTCTTTGCTTGTAACTAACATGGCTATATGTCAAACAGTAATGGTCCCAGCAATGTGAGGCGGTCAATACCAGTGCTTACTGGTATAGTATAGTACATGAAGGATCCACATGCTACTGTGTGTCCTACATGTGTGGGTCAGTTGTGAAGATATCATATAACAATTGGTTATTCAGACTGTTGAGGTTGTGTCTACTACCATAATGCAAAACAATCACAGATAGTAACAGTATCACCCACAGCACCATGTAAAACCATTACAATCACACATGTGTAGACAAGTACAACAATATGTGTATTATAATGCATACTGGCTACCAATAGAAACTATGAAGTGTTAACAGTGTGTAATACAGGGCATGTCACCATTCCAATGTGTCCACTATACATGTACATGAAGACAGTGCACCTTCACCATGTTCACAAATAAATACATGAAAATCTGTACTACACACATCACACACGTACTGCACACTCTGAAACACATGCTGCCAATACTACACATGTCAGTCAAATGGCACATGGATGGATAATACATCTTCAGAATTAATAGTGCTGTACACTATACTACATTGATGATCATAGCTGTAATGCATCATGCCTGCTTACATACACCTAGAAGGAAATCAGACTTAGTGTTAACAACATTTTAACATTATTACAGTGCTATGAAGCCACCCTGTGCATCAGCACCATGTTAGTCTGTTCCTGCATCAATGTTACACATTACAAGAGGTGGCACAGGTGTAATCATATGCACAGGGTATGTTGTTTCTTTTCCAGAGCCTGTCATTGAGCCATCCAATCAACATGTATGTATTTGTGTGTGTGTGAGGGACAACAGTTTTTGCATGGCCCAATGTTGATGCCATGTGTGTGTGTATGTGTTATCCCTAGCTGTTTGTTTTATGTGTGTGTCTGCATGTACACAGTTTCAGCATGTGTCAGCTATATACAGGAGGTTGTGGGACAGTCACAGACTGTACCTGCCAGGCTGTACAGATCGCCATTTCTGGCCATGGACACCCCTCCATGCATTCAACAATATTCCAGTCCTGCACCTGGCAATGTATACACATACATTCTTGGGATCTGTATCACAACCTGTGGATAAACGGGAGTCAGTAATGTTAACCTGATTTGCATAGTTTTGTCATTTAATACATAGTTATATGAGCCATACTCATCCTCCAAAGTAATAACCACTGCTGACTGTTGCTGAGATGTGCACATGACCGTTTAAAGGTGCTGTACTATCATTGCTTTCAATGTCCCTTGTAATACCCAGCAACAAAATAACTGGTCACTACACAACTATAACCCAGGATCACTACAGCACACAGTATGTGCACTATCACAGAGCCATAGCAGATTTAGATACTTCCAAGGTGATCACGTACAGATAATGCAGCACATTCAATAGTGCTAATATCCACATACATATTACATATATATATATATATATATATATATATATATATATATATATATATATACACACACACACACACACACACACACACACACACACACACATACTTGGCAGGGTTGGGATTAGAACACAGACCTAACTACTTTATCACACTACAGCATTACGCATGTACAGAACACGCTACCATGATTACTAGATCACAGCAGTCACACAAGCATACGTCTAGCTTGCTGACATCAGCATCAAAGGCAAAGACACCGTATGGATTCTATGGAGAGTGAATAGTGTAAAAGCAATGTACTGTTGTCATGCTGCGTGAAACACCCTCACACACACACACGTGGCAGGATTGGGATTAGAACAAAAAAAC